>NC_091321.1:37881889-38014396 GCF_038502225.1 Cherax quadricarinatus | reverse complement strand
AGCATCAAGTGTTCTGTGTACTGTTGAGCAGCAAGTGTTCTGTGTACTGTTGTGCAGCAAGTGTTCTGTGTACTGTTGAGCAGCAAGTGTTCTGTGTACTGTTGAGCAGCAAGTGTTCTGTGTACTGTTGAGCAGCAAGTGTTCTGTGTACTGTTGAGCAGCAAGTGTTCTGTGTACTGTTGTGCAGCAAGTGTTCTGTGTACTGTTGAGCAGCAAGTGTTCTGTGTACTGTTGAGCAGCAAGTGTTCTGTGTACTGTTGAGCAGCAAGTGTTCTGTGTACTGTTGAGCAGCAAGTGTTCTGTGTACTGTTGTGCAGCAAGTGTTCTGTGTACTGTTGTGCAGCAAGTGTTCTGTGTACTGTTGAGCAGCAAGTGTTCTGTGTACTGTTGTGCAGCAAGTGTTCTGTGTACTGTTGAGCAGCAAGTGTTCTGTGTACTGTTGAGCAGCAAGTGTTCTGTGTACTGTTGAGCAGCAAGTGTTCTGTGTACTGTTGAGCAGCAAGTGTTCTGTGTACTCTTAAGCAGCAAGTGTTCTGTGTACTGTTGAGCAGCAAGTGTTCTGTGTACTGTTGAGCAGCAAGTGTTCTGTGTACTGTTGAGCAGCAAGTGTTCTGTGTACTGTTGTGCAGCAAGTGTTCTGTGTACTGTTGAGCAGCAAGTGTTCTGTGTACTGTTGAGCAGCAAGTGTTCTGTGTACTGTTGTGCAGCAAGTGTTCTGTGTACTGTTGAGCAGCAAGTGTTCTGTGTACTGTTGAGCAGCAAGTGTTCTGTGTACTGTTGAGCAGCAAGTGTTCTGTGTACTGTTGAGCAGCAAGTTTGTGCAGCAAGTTTTCTGTGTACTGTTGAGCAGCAAGTGTTCTGTGTACTGTTGAGCAGCAAGTGTTCTGTGTACTGTTGAGCAGCAAGTGTTCTGTGTACTGTTGTGCAGCAAGTGTTCTGTGTACTGTTGAGCAGCAAGTGTTCTGTGTACTGTTGAGCAGCAAGTGTTCTGTGTACTGTTGAGCAGCAAGTGTTCTGTGTACTGTTGAGCAGCAAGTGTTCTGTGTACTGTTGAGCAGCAAGTGTTCTGTGTACTGTTGTGCAGCAAGTGTTCTGTGTACTGTTGAGCAGCAAGTGTTCTGTGTACTGTTGAGCAGCAAGTGTTCTGTGTACTGTTGAGCAGCAAGTGTTCTGTGTACTGTTGAGCAGCAAGAGTTCTGTGTACTGTTGAGCAGCAAGTGTTCTGTGTACTGTTGAGCAGCAAGTGTTCTGTGTACTGTTGTGCAGCAAGTGTTCTGTGTACTGTTGTGCAGCAAGTGTTCTGTGTACTGTTGAGCAGCAAGTGTTCTGTGTACTGTTGTGCAGCAAGTGTTCTGCGTACTGTTGAGCAGCAAGTGTTCTGTGTACTGTTGTGCAGCAAGTGTTCTGTGTACTGTTGAGAAGCAAGTGTTCTGTGTACTGTTGAGCAGCAAGTGTTCTGTGTACTCTTAAGCAGCAAGTGTTCTGTGTACTGTTGTTCTGTGTACTGTTGAGCAGCAAGTGTTCTGTGTACTCTTCAGCAGCAAGTGTTCTGAGTACTGTTGAGCACCAAGTGTTCTGTGTACTGTTGTGCAGCAAGTGTTCTGTGTACTGTTGCGCAGCAAGTGTTCTGTGTACTGTTGAGCAGCAAGTGTTCTGTGTACTCTTAAGCAGCAAGTGTTCTGTGTACTGTTGACTGCAGCAAGTGTTCTGTGTACTGTTGAGCAGCAAGTGTTCTGTGTACTGTTGAGCAGCAAGTGTTCTGTGTACTGTTGAGCAGCAAGTGTTCTGTGTACTGTTGAGCAGCAAGTGTTCTGTGTACTGTTGAGCAGCAAGTGTTCTGTGTACTGTTGAGCAGCAAGTGTTCTGTGTACTGTTGAGCAGCAAGTGTTCTGTGTACTGTTGAGCAGCAAGTGTTCTGTGTACTGTTGAGCAGCAAGTGTTCTGTGTACTGTTGAGCAGCAAGTGTTCTGTGTACTGTTGAGCAGCAAGTGTTCTGTGTACTGTTGAGCAGCAAGTGTTCTGTGTACTGTTGAGCAGCAAGTGTTCTGTGTACTGTTGTTCTGTGTACTGCAGCAAGTGTTCTGTGTACTGTTGAGCAGCAAGTGTTCTGTGTACTGTTGAGCAGCAAGTTGAGTTGAGCAGCAAGTGTTCTGTGTACTGTTGTGCAGCAAGTGTTCTGTGTAAGTGTTCTGTGTACTAGCTGTTCTGTGTACTGTTGAGCAGCAAGTGTTCTGTGAACTCTTAAGCAGCAAGTGTTCTGTGTACTCTTAAGCAGCAAGTGTTCTGTGTACTGTTAAGTTGTGCAGCAAGTGTTCTGTGTACTTGAGCAGCAAGTTGTGTACTGTTGAGCAGCAAGTGTTCTGTGTACTGTTGAGCAGCAAGTGTTCTGTGTACTGTTGAGCAGCAAGTGTTCTGTGTACTGTTGAGCAGCAAGTGTTCTGTGAACTGTTGTGCAGCAAGTGTTCTGTGTACTCTTGTGCAGCAAGTGTTCTGTGTACTGTTGAGCAGCAAGTGTTCTGTGTACTGATGTGCAGCAAGTGTTCTGTGTACTGTTGTGCAGCAAGTGCAGCAAGTGTTCTGTGTACTGTTGAGCAGCAAGTGTGTACTGTTGAGCAGCAAGTGTTCTGTGTACTGTTGAGCATCAAGGTTTCTGTGTACTGTTGTGCAGCAAGTGTTCTGTGTACTGTTGAGCAGCAAGTGTTCTGTGTACTGTTGTGCAGCAAGTGTTCTGTGTACTGTTGTGCAGCAAGTGTTCTGTGTACTCTTAAGCAGCAAGTGTTCTGTGTACTGTTGAGCAAGCAAGTGTTCTGTGTACTGTTGAGCAGCAAGTGTTCTGTGTACTGTTGAGCAGCAAGTGTTCTGTGTACTGTTGAGCAGCAAGTGTTCTGTGTACTGTTGAGCAGCAAGTGTTCTGTGTACTGTTGAGCAGCAAGTGTTCTGTGTACTGTTGAGCAGCAAGCAAGTGTTCTGTGTACTGTTGAGCAGCAAGTGTTCTGTGTACTGTTGAGCAGCAAGTGTTCTGTGTACTGTTGTGCAGCAAGTGTTCTGTGTACTGTTGCAGCAAGTGTTCTGTGTACTGTTGAGCAGCAAGTGTTCTGTGTACTGTTGTGCAGCAGCAAGTGTTCTGTGTACTGTTGAGCAGCAAGTGTTCTGTGTACTGTTGAGCAGCAAGTGTTCTGTGTACTGTTGAGCAGCAAGTGTTCTGT
Organism: Cherax quadricarinatus; assembly: GCF_038502225.1. Taxonomy (NCBI): domain Eukaryota; kingdom Metazoa; phylum Arthropoda; class Malacostraca; order Decapoda; family Parastacidae; genus Cherax; species Cherax quadricarinatus. The sequence goes on along the minus strand of NC_091321.1, from coordinate 38,011,190 downwards.
GTACTGTTGTGTACTGCAGCAAGTGTTCTGTGTACTGTTGAGCAGCAAGTGTTCTGTGTACTGTTGAGCAGCAAGTGTTCTGTGTACTGTTGAGCAGCAAGTGTTCTGTGTACTGTTGTGCAGCAAGTGTTCTGTGTACTGTTGTGCAGCAGCTGTGTAAGTGTTCTGTGTACTGTTGTGTACTGTTAAGCAGCAAGTGTTCTGTGTACTGTTGTGCAGCAAGTGTTCTGTGTACTGTTGTGTACTGTTGAGCAGCAAGTGTTCTGTGTACTGTTGAGCAGCACTGTTGTGCAGCAAGTGTTCTGTGTTCTGTGTACTGTTGAGCAGCAAGTGTTCTGTGTACTGTTGAGCAGCAAGTGTTCTGTGTACTGTTGAGCAGCAAGTGTTCTGTGTACTGTTGAGCAGCAAGTGTTCTGTGTACTGTTGAGCAGCAAGTGTTCTGTGTACTGTTGAGCAGCAAGTGTTCTGTGTACTGTTGAGCAGCAAGTGTTCTGTGTACTGTTGAGCAGCAAGTGTTCTGTGTACTGTTGTGCAGCAAGTGTTCTGTGTACTGTTGTGCAGCAAGTGTTCTGTGTACTGTTGAGCAGCAAGTGTTCTGTGTACTGTTGAGCAGCAAGTGTTCTGTGTACTGTTGAGCAGCAAGTGTTCTGTGTACTCTTAAGCAGCAAGTGTTCTGTGTACTGTTGAGCAGCAAGTGTTCTGTGTACTGTTGAGCAGCAAGTGTGTACTGTTGTGCAGCAAGTGTTCTGTGTACTGTTGAGCAGCAAGTGTTCTGTGTACTGTTGAGCAGCAAGTGTTCTGTGTACTGTTGAGCAGCAAGTGTTCTGTGTACTGTTGAGCAGCAAGTGTTCTGTGTACTGTTGTGCAGCAAGTGTTCTGTGTACTGTTGAGCAGCAAGTGTTCTGTGTACTGTTGAGCAGCAAGTGTTCTGTGTACTGTTGAGCAGCAAGTGTTCTGTGTACTGTTGAGCAGCAAGTGTTCTGTGTACTGTTGAGCAGCAAGTCTTCTGTGTACTGTTGAGCAGCAAGTGTTCTGTGTACTGTTGAGCAGCAAGTGTTCTGTGTACTGTTGAGCAGCAAGTGTTCTGTGTACTGTTGAGCAGCAAGTGTCCTGTGTACTGTTGAGCAGCAAGTGTTCTGTGTACTGTTGTGCAGCAAGTGTTCTGTGTACTGTTGAGCAGCAAGTGTTCTGTGTACTGTTGTGTACTGTTGAGCAGCAAGTGTTCTGTGTACTGTTGAGCAGCAAGTGTTCTGTGTACTGTTGAGCAGCAAGTGCACTGTTGAGCAGCAAGTGTTCTGTGTACTGTTGAGCAGCAAGTGTTCTGTGTACTGTTGAGCAGCAAGTGTTCTGTGTACTGTTGTGTACTCTTAAGAAGCAAGTGTTCTGTGTACTGTTGACAGCAAGTGTTCTGTGTACTGTTGAGCAGCAAGTGTTCTGTGTACTGTTGAGCAGCAAGTGTTCTGTGTACTGTTGAGCAGCAAGTGTTCTCTGTTGAGTACTGTTGTGCAGCAAGTGTTCTGTGTACTGTTGTGCAGCAAGTGTTCTGTGTACTGTTGTGCAGCAAGTGTTCTGTGTACTGTTGTTGAGCAGCAAGTGTTCTGTGTACTGTTGTGCAGCAAGTGTTCTGTGTACTGTTGAGCAGCAAGTGTTCTGTGTACTGTTGAGCAGCAAGTGATCTGAGTACTCTTGTGCAGCAAGTGTTCTGTGTACTGTTGAGCAGCAAGTGTTCTGTGTACTGTTGAGCAGCAAGTGTTCTGTGTACTCTTAAGCAGCAAGTGTTCTGTGTACTGTTGTGCAGCAAGTGTTCTGTGTACTGTTGAGCAGCAAGTGTTCTGTGTACTTTTGAGCAGCAAGTGTTCTGTGTACTGTTGTGCAGCAAGTGTTCTGTGTACTGTTGTGCAGCAAGTGTTCTGTGTACTGTTGAGCAGCAAGTGTTCTATGTATTGTTGAGCAGCAAGTGCTCTGTGTACTGTTGAGCAGCAAGTGTTCTGTGTACTCTTAAGCAGCAAGTGTTCTGTGTACTCTTAAGAAGCAAGTGTTCTGTGTACTGTTGAGCAGCAAGTGTTCTGTGCACTCTTAAGCAGCAAGTGTTCTGTGTACTCTTAAGCAGCAAGTGTTCTGTGTACTCTTAAGAAGCAAGTATTCTGTGTACTGTTGAGCAGCAAGTGTTCTGTGTACTGTTGAGCAGCAAGTGTTCTGTGTACTGTTGAGCAGCAAGTGTTCTGTGTACTGTTGAGCAGCAAGTGTTCTGTGTACTGTTGAGCAGCAAGTATTCTGTGTACTGTTGTGCAGCAAGTGTTCTGTGTACTGTTGTGCAGCAAGTGTTCTGTGTACTGTTGTGTAGCAGCAAGTGTTCTGTGTACTGTTGAGCATCAAGTGTTCTGTGTACTGTTGAGCAGCAAGTGTTCTGTGTACTCTTGTGCAGCAAGTGTTCTGTGTACTGTTGAGCAGCAAGTATTCTGTGTACTGTGTGCAGCAAGTGTTCTGTGTACTATTGTGCAGCAAGTGTTCTGTGTACTGTTGAGCAGCAAGTGTTCTGTGTACTGTTGTGCAGCAAGTGTTCTGTGTACTGTTGAGCAGCAAGTGTTCTGTGTACTGTTGAGCAGCAAGTGTTCTGTGTACTGTTGAGCAGCAAGTGTTCTGTGTACTCTTCAGCAGCAAGTGTTCTGTGTACTGTTGTGCAGCAAGTGTTCTGTGTACTGTTGTGCAGCAAGTGTTCTGTGTACTGTTGAGCAGCAAGTGTTCTATGTATTGTTGAGCAGCAAGTGCTCTGTGTACTGTTGAGCAGCAAGTGTTCTGTGTACTCTTAAGCAGCAAGTGTTCTGTGTACTCTTAAGAAGCAAGTGTTCTGTGTACTGTTGAGCAGCAAGTGTTCTGTGCACTCTTAAGCAGCAAGTGTTCTGTGTACTCTTAAGCAGCAAGTGTTCTGTGTACTCTTAAGAAGCAAGTATTCTGTGTACTGTTGAGCAGCAAGTGTTCTGTGTACTGTTGAGCAGCAAGTGTTCTGTGTACTGTTGAGCAGCAAGTGTTCTGTGTACTGTTGAGCAGCAAGTGTTCTGTGTACTGTTGAGCAGCAAGTATTCTGTGTACTGTTGTGCAGCAAGTGTTCTGTGTACTGTTGTGCAGCAAGTGTTCTGTGTACGGTTGAGCAGCAAGTGTTCTGTGTACTGTTGTGCAGCAAGTGTTCTGTGTACTGTTGAGCATCAAGTGTTCTGTGTACTGTTGAGCAGCAAGTGTTCTGTGTACTCTTGTGCAGCAAGTGTTCTGTGTACTGTTGAGCAGCAAGTATTCTGTGTACTGTTGTGCAGCAAGTGTTCTGTGTACTATTGTGCAGCAAGTGTTCTGTGTACTGTTGAGCAGCAAGTGTTCTGTGTACTGTTGTGCAGCAAGTGTTCTGTGTACTGTTGAGCAGCAAGTGTTCTGTGTACTGTTGAGCAGCAAGTGTTCTGTGTACTGTTGAGCAGCAAGTGTTCTGTGTACTGTTGAGCAGCAAGTATTCTGTGTACTCTTAAGCAGCAAGTGTTCTGTGTACTGTTGAGCAGCAAGTGTTCTGTGTACTGTTGAGCAGCAAGTGTTCTGTGTACTGTTGAGCAGCAAGTGTTCTGTGTACTGTTGAGCAGCAAGTGTTCTGTGTACTGTTGAGCAGCAAGTGTTCTGTGTACTGTTGTGCAGCAAGTGTTCTGTGTACTGTTGAGCAGCAAGTGTTCTGTGTACTGTTGAGCAGCAAGTGTTCTGTGTACTGTTGAGCAGCAAGTGTTCTGTGTACTGTTTGTGCAGCAAGTGTTCTGTGTACTGTTGAGCAGCAAGTGTTCTGTGTACTGTTGAGCAGCAAGTGTTCTGTGTACTGTCGAGCAGCAAGTGTTCTGTGTACTGTTGAGCAGCAAGTGTTCTGTGTACTGTTGAGCAGCAAGTGTTCTGTGTACTGTTGAGCAGCAAGTTTTCTGTGTACTGTTGTGCAGCAAGTGTTCTGTGTACTGTTGTGCAGCAAGTGTTCTGTGTACTGTTGTGCAGCAAGTGTTCTGCGTACTGTTGAGCAGCAAGTGTTCTGTGTACTGTTGTGCAGCAAGTGTTCTGTGTACTGTTGAGAAGCAAGTGTTCTGTGTACTGTTGAGCAGCAAGTGTTCTGTGTACTCTTAAGCAGCAAGTGTTCTGTGTACTGTTGTGCAGCAAGTGTTCTGTGTACTGTTGAGCAGCAAGTGTTCTGTGTACTGTTGAGCAGCAAGTGTTCTGTGTACTGTTGAGCAGCAAGTGTTCTGTGTACTGTTGAGCAGCAAGTGTTCTGTGTACTGTTGAGCAGCAAGTGTTCTGTGTACTGTTGTGCAGCAAGTGTTCTGTGTACTGTTGAGCAGCAAGTGTTCTGTGTACTGTTGAGCAGCAAGTGTTCTGTGTACTGTTGTGTACTGCAGCAAGTGTTCTGTGTACTGCAGCAAGTGTTCTGTGTACTCTTAAGCAAGTGTTCTGTGTACTGTTGAGCAGCAAGTGTTCTGTGTACAGCAAGTGTTCTGTGTACTCTTAAGCAGCAAGTGTTCTGTGTACTGTTTCTGTGTACTGTTGAGCAGCAAGTGTTCTGTGTACTGTTGAGCAGCAAGTGTTCTGTGTACTGTTGAGCAGCAAGTGTTCTGTGTACTGTTGAGCAGCAAGTGTTCTGTGTACTGTTGAGCAGCAAGTGTTCTGTTGTACTGTTCTGTGCAGCAAGTGTTCTGTGTACTGTTGAGCAGCAAGTGTTCTGTGTACTGTTGAGCAGCAAGTGTTCTGTGTACTGTTGTGCAGCAAGTGTTCTGTGTACTGTTGAGCAGCAAGTGTTCTGTGTACTGTTGAGCAGCAAGTGTTCTGTGTACTGTTGAGCAGCAAGTGTTCTGTGTACTGTTGTGCAGCAAGTGTTCTGTGTACTGTTGAGCAGCAAGTGTTCTGTGTACTCTTAAGCAGCAAGTGTTCTGTGTACTGTTGTGCAACAAGTGTTCTGTGTACTGTTGTGCAGCAAGTGTTCTGTGTACTGTTGTGCAGCAAGTGTTCTGTGTACTGTTGCGCAGCAAGTGTTCTGTGTACTGTTGAGCAGCAAGTGTTCTGTGTACTGTTGAGAAGCAAGTGTTCTGTGTACTGTTGAGCAGCAAGTGTTCTGTGTACTGCAGCAAGTTGTGCAGCTAGTGTTCTGTGTACTGTTGAGCAGCAAGTGTTCTGTGTACTGTTGTGCAGCAAGTGTTCTGTGCACTGTTGAGCAGCAAGTGTTCTGTGAACTGTTGAGCAGCAAGTGTTCTGTGAACTGTTGTGCAGCAAGTGTTCTGTGTACTGTTGTGCAGCAAGTGTTCTGTGTACTGTTGAGCAGCAAGTGTTCTGTGTACTGTTGAGCAGCAAGTGTTCTGTGTACTTTTGAGCAGCAAGTGTTCTGTGTACTGTTGAGCAGCAAGTGTTCTGTGTACTGTTGAGCAGCAAGTGTTCTGTGTACTGTTGAGCAGCAAGTGTTCTGTGTACTGTTGAGCAGCAAGTGTTCTGTGTACTGTTGAGCAGCAAGTGTTCTGTGTACTGTTGTGCAGCAAGTGTTCTGTGTACTGTTGAGCAGCAAGTATTCTGTGTACTGTTGTGTACAGCAAGTGTTCTGTGTACTGTTGAGCAGCAAGTGTTCTGTGTACTGCAGCAAGTGTTCTGTGTACTGTTGAGCAGCAAGTATTCTGTGTACTGTTGTGCAGCAAGTGTTCTGTGTACGGTTGAGCAGCAAGTGTTCTGTGTACTGTTGTGCAGCAAGTGTTCTGTGTACTGTTGAGCAGCAAGTGTTCTGTGTACTCTTAAGCAGCAAGTGTTCTGTGTACTGTTGTGCAGCAAGTGTTCTGTGTACTGTTGAGCAGCAAGTGTTCTGTGTACTGTTGAGCAGCAAGTGTTCTGTGTACTGTTGAGCAGCAAGTGTTCTGCAGCAAGTGTTCTGTGTACTGTTGAGCAGCAAGTGTTCTGTGTACTGTTGAGCAAAGTGTTCTGTGTACTGTTGAGCAGCAAGTGTTCTGTGTACTGTTGTGCAGCAAGTGTTCTGTGTACTGTTGAGCAGCAAGTGTTGAGCAGCAAGTGTTCTGTGTACTGTTGAGCAGCAAGTGTTCTGTGTACTCTTACTGTTGAGCAGCAAGTGTTCTGTGTACTCTTAAGCAGCAAGTGTTCTGTGTACTGTTGAGCAGCAAGTGTTCTTTGTACTGTTGAGCAGCAAGTGTTCTGTGTACTGTTGAGCAGCAAGTGTTCTGTGTACTGTTGAGCAGCAAGTGTTCTGTGTTCTGTGTACTGTTGAGCAGCAAGTGTTCTGTGTACTGTTGAGCAGCAAGTGTTCTGTGTACTGTTGAGCAGCAAGTGTTCTGTGTAGCAAGTGTTCTGTGTACTGTTGAGCACCAAGTGTTCTGTGTACTGTTGAGCAGCAAGTGTTCTGTGTACTGTTGTGCAGCAAGTGTTCTGTGTACTGTTGAGCAGCAAGTGTTCTGTGTACTGTTGAGCAGCAAGTGTTCTGTGTACTGTTGTGCAGCAAGTGTTCTGTGTACTGTTGAGCAGCAAGTGTTCTGTGTACTGTTGAGCAGCAAGTGTTCTGTGTACTGTTGTGTTGAGCAGTAAGTGTTCTGTGTACTGTTGTGCAGCAAGTGTTCTGTGTACTGTTGTGCAGCAAGTGTTCTGTGTACTGTTGAGCAGCAAGTGTTCTGTGTACTGTTGAGCAGCAAGTGTTCTGTGTACTGTTGAGCAGCAAGTGTTCTGTGTACTGTTGAGCAGCAAGTGTGCTGTGTACTCTTGAGCAGCAAGTGGTCTGCGTCCTGTTGAGCAGCAAGTGTTCTGTGTACTGTTGAGCAGCAAGTGTTCTGTGTACTGTTGAGCAGCAAGTGTTCTGTGTACTGTTGAGCAGCAAGTGTTCTGTGTACTGTTGAGCAGCAAGTGTTCTGTGTACTGTTGAGCAGCAAGTGTTCTGTGTACTGTTGAGCAGCAAGTGTTCTGTGTACTGTTGAGCAGCAAGTGTTCTGTGTACTGTTGAGCAGCAAGTGTTCTGTATACTCTTGAGCAGCAAGTGTTCTGTGTACTGTTGAGCAGCAAGTGTTCTGTGTACTGTTGAGCAGCAAGTGTTCTGTGTACTGTTGTGCAGCAAGTGTTCTGTGTACTGTTGAGCAGCAAGTGTTCTGTGTACTGTTGAGCAGCAAGTGTTCTGTGTACTGTTGTGCAGCAAGTGTTCTGTGTACTGTTGTGCAGCAAGTGTTCTGAGTACGGTTGAGCAGCAAGTGTTCTGTGAACTGTTGTTGACTGCAGCAAGTGTTCTGTGTACTGTTGTGCAGCAAGTGTTCTGTGTACTGTTGAGCAGCAAGTGTTCTGTGTACTGTTGAGCAGCAAGTGTTCTGTGTACTGTTGAGCAGCAAGTGTTCTGTGTACTGTTGTGCAGCAAGTGTTCTGTGTACTGTTGAGCAGCAAGTGTTCTGTGTACTGTTGAGCAGCAAGTGTTCTGTGTACTGTTGTGCAGCAAGTGTTCTGTGTACTGTTGAGCAGCAAGTGTTCTGTGTACTGTTGAGCACCAAGTGTTCTGTGTACTGTTGAGCAGCAAGTGTTCTGTGTACTGTTGAGCAGCAAGTGTTCTGTGTACTGTTGAGCAGCAAGTGTTCTGTGTACTGTTGAGCAGCAAGTGTTCTGTGTACTGTTGAGCAGCAAGTGTTCTGTGTACTGTTGAGCAGCAAGTGTTCTGTGTACTGTTGTGCAGCAAGTGTTCTGTGTACTGTTGAGCAGCAAGTGTTCTGTGTACTTCTGTGTACTGTTGAGCAGCAAGTGTTCTGTGTACTGTTGAGCAGCAAGTGTTCTGTGTACTGTTGAGCAGCAAGTGTTCTGTGTACTGTTGAGCAGCAAGTGTTCTGTGTACTGTTGAGCAGCAAGTGTTCTGTGTACTGTTGAGCAGCAAGTGTTCTGTGTACTGTTGAGCAGCAAGTGTTCTGTGTACTGTTGTGCAGCAAGTGTTCTGTGTACTGTTGAGCAGCAAGTGTTCTGTGTACTGTTGAGCAGCAAGTGTTCTGTGTACTGTTGAGCAGCAAGTGTTCTGTGTACTGTTGAGCAGCAAGTGTTCTGTGTACTGTTGAGCAGCAAGTGTTCTGTGTACTGTTGTGCAGCAAGTGTTCTGTGTACTGTTGAGCAGCAAGTATTCTGTGTACTGTTGTGCAGCAAGTGTTCTGTGTACTGTTGAGCAGCAAGTTGTGCAGCAAGTGTTCTGTGTACTGTTGAGCAGCAAGTGTTCTGTGTACTGTTGAGCAGCAAGTGTTCTGTGTACTGTTGTGTTCTGTGTACTGTTGTGCAGCAAGTGTTCTGTGTACTGTTGAGCAGCAAGTGTTCTGTGTACTGTTGTTGCAGCAAGTGTTCTGTGTACTGTTGAGCAGCAAGTGTTCTGTGTACTGTTGAGCAGCAAGTGTTCTGTGTACTGTTGAGCAGCAAGTGTTCTGTGTACTGTTGAGCAGCAAGTGTTCTGTGTACTGTTGAGCAGCAAGTGTTCTGTGTACTGTTGTGCAGCAAGTGTTCTGTGTACTGTTGAGCAGCAAGTGTTCTGTGTACTGTTGAGCAGCAAGTGTTCTGTGTACTGTTGAGCAGCAAGTGTTCTGTGTACTGTTGAGCAGCAAGTGTTCTGTGTACTGTTGAGCAGCAAGTGTTCTGTGTACTGTTGAGCAGCAAGTGTTCTGTGTACTGTTGAGCAGCAAGTGTTCTGTGTACTGTTGAGCAGCAAGTGTTCTGTGTACTGAAAAAAGAAAAAAAAAAAAAAAAAAAAAAAAAAAAAGAGAAAAGCCAGATACAGCGATTGATAAACAAGGAGGTGACCGTTCGTCATTGTAGGAGCTGCCAGATATCACCGGCTCTTCAACACGCAAGTTATACTTTTGTATCAGTCAAATCACATATTACTCGGGTAGATAATTTCCAGTAGATCCTTCATGTGTTAGCTCAAATCACCGACCAGTATGTTTTAAATAAGTGACCCACTGATCAGAGCAGATCGCCTGGCCCGAACCCTTGCCTGGTCCGAACCCTTGACTGGTCCGAACCCGGGACTGGTTTCAAACAGTTTCGTTGGACAATAAAGCAGACTGTAAACGGATGGGGTTGTAGGCGCCCTATAAACACAAACATTAAAAATCAGGAACGTGACGGTAAGCTGTCCAATATACAAAAAGAGTTAGAAACAGAAATACAAATAGCTAGAGCTTCATTTAAGGTTATTAATAGAATTTTCAAGAGGTTGCTAGTAGAATTTGCAGTAAATCAACCATTCAAATCATTATGAAGCCCTGTGTAGTCTGTGGTCAGTCAAACAAACGGGCTTCCACATGGATAAATTGTCATTTTTGTGGAAATTGGTGTCACGCCCCTTGTGCAGATATCCCAGAACTAGCTACAAGCAGTATTAAAACAGAGAAGTGTTTTTGGGTATGCTCAAATGAGGAAAATCTGTGGACTAAAATCACAAGGGTATTAAAAGAGGACAACATCAAAGCTGCTTTCATAGAAAACCTGGAAGCTTTCTACAACAGATGGGAACATAAAATGTCTGGGCTGAATGGTACTGCCCTTGATACTGGCCATGTAGTCATAAACTGTAAGGCTGGAGGTGATGTCCTGGTAGTCAGTAAATGTGGGGCTGATAGTGCTGTCCTGGGAGACAGTAATGGTGAAGCTGGAGGTGCTGTCCTGGGAGACAGTAATGGTGAAGCTGGAGGTGCTGTCCTGGGAGACAGTAATGGTGAAGCTGGAGGTGCTGTCCTGGGAGACAGAAATGGTGAAGCTGGAGATACTGTCCTGGGAGACAGAAATGGTGAAGCTGGAGGTGCTGTCCTGGGAGACAGAAATGGTGAAGCTGGAGATACTGTCCTGGGAGACAGTAATGGTGAAGCTGGAGGTGCTGTCCTGGGAGACAGAAATGGTGAAGCTGGAGATACTGTCCTGGGAGACAGAAATGGTGAAGCTGGAGATATTGTCCAGGTAGTCGGGAATTATACGCAGGAAGGAATACATATAAATGATCTCATAGGGGACAGGAGCCATAGTAGGGAAACAAGTGTAGTCAAAGATAAGATAAAACCAATATTGCAAACTAGAAATACCGCAGGAAATAGCAAACAAGAGGACTCCAATAGCAATAGTGAGGATAAATTACCAAAAACAACTGGTGGGAGCTCCATTGTTGGTGCTAGGGAGGATAGAAGTAAGACAGGGAAACATGCACCAACAGGGAATACAGTCACAGAAACCCAAGGCAAGCGGAAACCAAGCCTGTGCACATACTATGCACTTGGTATCTGCTGGCATGGGAAATCTGGAAAAACAGATGGGACATGCAACTATGACCACCCTAGAAAATGCCATGCCCATATGAAAACAGGAAAATGCAAACTCCCTTCCTGTAAGCTTTTTCACCCTGAAATGTGTACCTCTTCAGTACAGGAAAGACTGTGCTATAACTTAAATTGCCAGGCATACCATCTAAAGGGGACAAAAAGATACAAAACATCCAGGCCATGGGAAAACCTGGGTAGCCACAGCCACTCAAGAGGGAGAGGTTTTTTAGTGCCAGGAAGGAAAAAAAACTGGCAGGAAATGGCAGAAATCGTACACCAAATCCAGTCATTCCTGGAGTGGAACCACAGTCGATGGCCTCCACTCCAAACCAACAGATACAGATACTAATGCCGGAAAAAAAATCCCCCCCCAGTACCAACAATACCACCAGTCCGATAACATTCTTCTTTGCAAATATACAGGGTCTAAAGCCAGCTACAAACAACAAAATACCTTTCATCCGTGGACTGCTTGCAGAGGCAAAGGCAATGTTCGCGGCTTTCACTGAGACCCACATAAAGGATCACTTGGACAACGAAGTATGGATCCCAGGTTACAACCTATACAGATGTGACAGAGTGAACAGGCAAAAGGGGGGGGTTGGCCTGTACATTGCAGAGTCACTTGTTTGCACAGAACTGCTTAATGCCTCAAATGACGTAGTGGAAGTTTTAGCAGTAAAGGTCGAGAACCAAAACCTAGTCATTGTGGTAGTCTACAAGCCTCCGGATGCAACATCCCAGCAATTCCAGGAACAGCTGTTAAAAATTGACCACTGTCTGGAAAATCTTCCAGCTCCTGCACCCAACATCTTGCTCCTGGGGGATTTCAACTTAAGGCACCTAAAATGGAGGAATATAGCAAATAATATTGTTGCAGTAATAACACCAGGAGGCAGCTCTGATGAAAACTCACACTCACACGAGCTTTTAAATCTCTGCACAAAATTCAATTTAAACCAGCAAATAATAGAGCCTACAAGACTGGAGAATACACTAGACCTCATCTTCACTAACAATGATGATCTGATAAGAAATGTCACCATATCAAAAACAATATACTCAGATCACAACATAATTGAGGTTCAGACATGTATGCATGGAGCCCCAGACCGACAAAATGAGACTAGTCACGAGGGAGCATTCACCAAATTCAACTTCAATAACAAAAACATAAAGTGGGACCAAGTAAACCAAGTCCTAACCGATATAAGCTGGGAAGATATACTAAGCAACACAGACCCAAACTTATGCCTAGAACAGATTAACTCGGTGGCACTCGATGTATGCACAAGGCTTATTCCTCTAAGAAAAAGGAGGAGTAGATGTAAAATAGAAAGAGACAGGCGCTCCCTTTACAGGCGACGGAAAAGAATAACAGAGCGGCTAAAAGAGGTCAATATATCTGAAATGCGCAGGGAGACACTGGTCAGAGAAATAGCAAGCATCGAACTTAAGCTAAAAGAATCCTTTAGGAGTCAGGAATCGCGGGAAGAACTAAAAGCCATAAATGAAATCGAAAGAAACCCAAAGTATTTCTTCTCCTATGCCAAATCAAAATCGAGAACAACGTCCAGTATTGGGCCCCTACTTAAACAAGATGGGTCCTACACAGATGACAGCAAGGAAATGAGTGAGCTACTCAAGTCCCAATATGACTCAGTTTTTAGCAAGCCGCTAACCAGACTGAGAGTCGAAGACCAAAATGAATTTTTTATGAGAGAGCCACAAAATTTGACTAACACAAGCCTATCCGATGTTATCCTGACGCCAAATGACTTCGAACAGGCGATAAATGACATGCCCATGCACTCTGCCCCAGGGCCAGACTCATGGAACTCTGTGTTCATCAAGAACTGCAAGAAGCCCCTATCACGAGCCTTTTCCATCCTATGGAGAGGGAGCATGGACACGGGGGTCGTCCCTCAGTTACTAAAAACAACAGACATAGCCCCACTCCACAAAGGGGGCAGTAAAGCAACAGCAAAGAACTACAGACCAATAGCACTAACATCCCATATCATAAAAATCTTTGAAAGGGTCCTAAGAAGCAAGATCACCACCCATCTAGAAACCCATCAGTTACACAACCCAGGGCAACATGGGTTTAGAACAGGTCGCTCCTGTCTGTCTCAACTACTGGATCACTACGACAAGGTCCTAAATGCACTAGAAGACAAAAAGAATGCAGATGTAATATATACAGACTTTGCAAAAGCCTTCGACAAGTGTGACCATGGCGTAATAGCGCACAAAATGCGCGCTAAAGGAATAACAGGAAAAGTCGGTCGATGGATCTATAATTTCCTCACTAACAGAACACAGAGAGTAGTCGTCAACAGAGTAAAGTCCGAGGCAGCTACGGTGAAAAGCTCTGTCCCACAAGGCACAGTACTAGCTCCCATCTTGTTCCTCATCCTCATATCCGACATAGACAAGGATGTCAGCCACAGCACCGTGTCTTCCTTTGCAGATGACACCCGAATCTGCATGACAGTGTCTTCCATTGCAGACACTGAAAGGCTCCAGGCGGACATCAACCAAATCTTTCAGTGGGCTGCAGAAAACAATATGAAGTTCAACGATGAGAAATTTCAATTACTCAGATATGGTAAACATGAGGAAATTAAATCTTCATCAGAGTACAAAACAAATTCTGGCCACAAAATAGAGCGAAACACCAACGTCAAAGACCTAGGAGTGATTATGTCGGAGGATCTCACCTTCAAGGACCATAACATTGTATCAATCGCATCTGCTAGAAAAATGACAGGATGGATAATGAGAACCTTCAAAACTAGGGAGGCCAAGCCCATGATGACACTCTTCAGGTCACTTGTTCTATCTAGGCTGGAATATTGCTGCACTCTAACAGCACCTTTCAAGGCAGGTGAAATTGCCGACCTAGAAAATGTACAGAGAACTTTCACGGCGCGCATAACGGAGATAAAACACCTCAATTACTGGGAGCGCTTGAGGTTTCTAAACCTGTATTCCCTGGAACGCAGGAGGGAGAGATACATGATTATATACACCTGGAAAATCCTAGAGGGACTAGTACCAAACTTGCACACGAAAATCACTCACTACGAAAGCAAAAGACTTGGCAGACGATGCACCATCCCCCCAATGAAAAGCAGGGGTGTCACTAGCACGTTAAGAGACCATACAATAAGTGTCAGGGGCCCGAGACTGTTCAACTGCCTCCCAGCACACATAAGGGGGATTACCAACAGACCCCTGGCAGTCTTCAAGCTGGCACTGGACAAGCAACTAAAGTCAGTTCCTGATCAGCCGGGCTGTGGCTCGTACGTTGGTTTGCGTGCAGCCAGCAGCAACAGCCTGGTTGATCAGGCGCTGATCCACCAGGAGGCCTGGTCACAGACCGGGCCGCGGGGGCGTTGACCCCCGAAACTCTCTCCAGGTAAACTCCAGGTATACTGTTCTGCAGCAACAGTACTGAGTACTGGCTCCCATCTTGTTCCTCATCCTCATATCCGACATAGACAAGGATGTCAGCCACAGCACCGTGTCTTCCTTTGCAGATGACACCCGAATCTGCATGACAGTGTCTTCCATTGCAGACACTGCAAGGCTCCAGGCGGACATCAACCAAATCTTTCAGTGGGCTGCAGAAAACAATATGAAGTTCAACGATGAGAAATTTCAATTACTCAGATATGGTAAACATGAGGAAATTAAATCTTCATCAGAGTACAAAACAAATTCTGGCCACAAAATAGAGCGAAACACCAACGTCAAAGACCTGGGAGTGATTATGTCGGAGGATCTCACCTTCAAGGACCATAACATTGTATCAATCGCATCTGCTAGAAAAATGACAGGATGGATAATGAGAACCTTCAAAACTAGGGAGGCCAAGCCCATGATGACACTCTTCAGGTCACTTGTTCTATCTAGGCTGGAATATTGCTGCACTCTAACAGCACCTTTCAAGGCAGGTGAAATTGCCGACCTAGAAAATGTACAGAGAACTTTCACAGCGCGCATAACGGAGATAAAACACCTCAATTACTGGGAGCGCTTGAGGTTTCTAAACCTGTATTCCCTGGAACGCAGGAGGGAGAGATACATGATTATATACACCTGGAAAATCCTAGAGGGACTAGTACCGAACTTGCACACGAAAATCACTCACTACGAAAGCAAAATACTTGGCAGACGATGCACCATCCCCCCAATGAAAAGCAGGGGTGTCACTAGCACGTTAAGAGACCATACAATAAGTGTCAGGGGACCGAGACTGTTCAACTGCCTCCCAGCACACATAAGGGGGATTACCAACAGACCCCTGGCAGTCTTCAAGCTGGCACTGGACAAGCACCTAAAGGCAGTTCCTGATCAGCCGGGCTGTGGCTCGTACGTTGGTTTGCGTGCAGCCAGCAGCAACAGCCTGGTTGATCAGGCGCTGATCCACCAGGAGGCCTGGTCACAGACCGGGCCGCGGGGGCGTTGACCCCCGAAACTCTCTCCAGGTAAACTCCAGGTAAACTGTCGTGCATCAACAGTACTGTGTACTGTCGTGCACCAACAGTACTGTGTACTGCCGTGCACCAACAGTGCTGTGTACTGTTGTGCAGCAACAGTATTGTGTACTGTTGTGCAGCAACAGTACTGTGTACTGTCGTGCACCAATAGTACTGTGTACTGCCGTGCACCAACAGTACTGTGTACTGCAGTGCAGCAACAGTACTGTGTACTGTCGTGCAGCAACAGTTCTGTGTACTGTTGTGCAGCAAGTGTTCTGTGTACTGTTGAGCAGCAAGTGTTCTGTGTATTCTTAAGCAGCAAGTGTTCTGTGTACTGTTGTGCAGCAAGTGTTCTGTGTATTGTTGTGCAGCAAGTGTTCTGTGTACTGTTGAGCAGCAAGTGTTCTGTGTACTGTTGAGCAGCAAGTGTTCTGTGTACTGTTGAGCAGCAAGTGTTCTGTGTACTGTTGAGCAGCAAGTGTTCTGTGTACTGTTGTGCAGCAAGTGTTCTGTGTACTGTTGAGCAGCAAGTGTTCTGTGTACTGTTGAGCAGCAAGTGTTCTGTGTACTGTTGAGCAGCAAGTGTTCTGTGTACTGTTGAGCAGCAAGTGTTCTGTGTACTGTTGTGCAGCAAGTGTTCTGTGTACTGTTGTGCAGCAAGTGTTCTGTGTACTGTTGAGCAGCAAGTGTTCTGTGTACTGTTGTGCAGCAAGTGTTCTGTGTACTGTTGAGCAGCAAGTGTTCTGTGTACTGTTGAGCAGCAAGAGTTCTGTGTACTGTTGAGCAGCAAGTGTTCTGTGTACTGTTGAGCAGCAAGTATTCTGTGTACTCGTAAGCAGCAAGTGTTCTGTGTACTGTTGAGCAGCAAGTGTTCTGTGTACTGTTGAGCAGCAAGTGTTCTGTGTACTGTTGAGCAGCAAGTGTTCTGTGTACTGTTGTGCAGCAAGTGTTCTGTGTACTGTTGAGCAGCAAGTGTTCTGTGTACTGTTGAGCAGCAAGTGTTCTGTGTACTGTTGAGCAGCAAGTGTTCTGTGTACTGTTGTGCAGCAGGTGTTCTGTGTACTGTTGAGCAGCAAGTGTTCTGTGTACTGTTGAGCAGCAAGTGTTCTGTGTACCTTTGTGCAGCAAGTTTTCTGTGTACTGTTGAGCAGCAAGTGTTCTGTGTACTGTTGAGCAGCAAGTGTTCTGTGTACTGTTGAGCAGCAAGTGCTCTGTGTACTGTTGTGGAGCAAGTGTTCTGTGTACTGTTGAGCAGCAAGTGTTCTGTGTACTGTTGAGCAGCAAGTGCTCTGAGTACTGTTGTGCAGCAAGTGTTCTGTGTACTGTTGACCAGCAAGTGTTCTGTGTACTGTTGAGCAGCAAGTGTTCTGTGTACTGTTGTGCAGCAAGTGTTCTGTGTACTGTTGAGCAGCAAGTGTTCTGTGTACTGTTGAGCAGCAAGTGTTCTGTGTACTGTTGAGCAGCACGTGTTCTGTGTACTGTTGTGCAGCAAGTGTTCTGTGCACTATTGAGCAGCAAGTGTTCTGTGAACTGTTGAGCAGCAAGTTTTCTGTGAACTGTTGTGCAGCAAGTGTTCTGTGTACTCTTGTGCAGCAAGTGTTCTGTGTACTGTTGAGCAGCAAGTATTCTGTGTACTGTTGTGCAGCAAGTGTTCTGTGTACTGTTGTGCAGCAAGTGTTCTGTGTACGGTTGAGCAGCAAGAGTTCTGTGTACTGTTGTGCAGCAAGTGTTCTGTGTACTGTTGAGCATCAAGTGTTCTGTGTACTGTTGAGCAGCAAGTGTTCTGTGTACTCTTAAGCAGCAAGTGTTCTGTGTACTGTTGTGCAGCAAGTGTTCTGTGTACTGTTGAGCAGCAAGTGTTCTGTGTACTCTTAAGCAGCAAGTGTTCTGTGTACTGTTGTGCATCAAGTGTTCTGTGTACTGTTGAGCAGCAAGTGTTCTGTGTACTTTTGAGCAGCAAGTGTTCTGTGTACTGTTGTGCAGCAAGTGTTCTGTGTACTCTTAAGCAGCAAGTGTTCTGTGTACTGTTGAGCAGCAAGTGTTCTATGTATTGTTGAGCAGCAAGTGTTCTGTGTACTCTTAAGCAGCAAGTGTTCTGTGTACTCTTAAGAAGCAAGTGTTCTGTGTACTGTTGAGCAGCAAGTGTTCTGTGCACTCTTAAGCAGCAAGTGTTCTGTGTACTCTTAAGCAGCAAGTGTTCTGTGTACTCTTAAGAAGCAAGTATTCTGTGTACTGTTGAGCAGCAAGTGTTCTGTGCACTCTTAAGCAGCAAGTGTTCTGTGTGCTGTTGTGCAGCAAGTGTTCTGTGTACTGTTGTGCAGCAAGTGTTCTGTGTACTGTTGAGCAGCAAGTGTTCTGTGTACTGTTGTGCAGCAAGTGTTCTGTGTACTGTTGAGCAGCAAGTGTTCAGTGTACTGTTGAGCAGCAAGTGTTCTGTGTACTGTTGTGCAGCAAGTGTTCTGTGTACTGTTGTGCAGCAAGTGTTCTGTGTACTGTTCTGCAGCAAGTGTTCTGTGTACTCTTAAGCAGCAAGTGTTCTGTGTACTGTTGAGCAGCAAGTGTTCTGTGTACTGTTGAGCAGCAAGTGTTCTGTGTACTGTTGAGCAGCAAGTGTTCTGTGTACTGTTGAGCAGCAAGTGTTCTGTGTACTGTTGTGCAGCAAGTGTTCTGTGTACTGTTGAGCAGCAAGTGTTCTGTGTACTGTTGAGCAGCAAGTGTTCTGTGTACTGTTGAGCAGCAAGTGTTCTGTGTACTGTTGAGCAGCAAGTGTTCTGTGTACTCTTCAGCAGCAAGTGTTCTGTGTACTGTTGAGCAGCAAGTGTTCTGTGTACTGTTGAGCAGCAAGTGTTCTGTGTACTCTTCAGCAGCAAGTGTTCTGTGTACTGTTGAGCAGCAAGTGTTCTGTGTACTCTTAAGCAGCGAGTGTTCTGTGTACTGTTGTGCAGCAAGTGTTCTGTGTACTGTTGAGCAGCAAGTGTTCTGTGTACTGTTGAGCAGCAAGTGTTTTGTGTACTGTTGAGCAGCAAGTGTTCTGTGTACTGTTGAGCAGCAAGTGTTCTGTGTACTCTTAAGCAGCAAGTGTTCTGTGTACTGTTGAGCAGCAAGTGTTCTGTGTACTGTTGAGCAGCAAGTGTTCTGTGTACTGTTGAGCAGCACGTGTTCTGTGTACTCTTAAGCAGCAAGTGTTCTGTGTACTGTTGAGCAGCAAGTATTCTGTGTACTCTTAAGCAGCAAGTGTTCTGTGTACTGTTGAGCAGCAAGTGTTCTGTGTACTGTTGAGCAGCAAGTGTTCTGTGTACTGTTGAGCAGCAAGTATTCTGTGTACTGTTGTGCAGCAAGTGTTCTGTGTACTGTTGAGCAGCAAGTGTTCTGTGTACTGTTGAGCAGCAAGTGTTCTGTGTACTGTTGTGCAGCAAGTTTTCTGTGTACTGTTGAGCAGCAAGTGGTCTGTGTACTGTTGAGCAGCAAGTGTTCTGTGTACTGTTGAGCAGCAAGTGTTCTGTGTACTGTTGAGCAGCAAGTGTTCTGTGTACTGTTGAGCAGCAAGTGTTCTGTGTACTGTTGAGCAGCAAGTGTTCTGTGTACTGTTGAGCATCAAGTGTTTTGTGTACTGTTGAGCAGCAAGTGTTCTGTGTACTGTTGAGCAGCAAGTGTTCTGTGTACTCTTAAGCAGCAAGTGTTCTGTGTACTGTTGAGCAGCAAGTGTTCTGTGTACTGTTGAGCAGCAAGTGTTCTGTGTACTCTTAAGCAGCAAGTGTTCTGTGTACTGTTGAGCAGCAAGTGTTCTGTGTACTGTTGAGCAGGAAGTGTTCTGTGTACTGTTGTGCAGCAAGTGTTCTGTGTACTCTATAGCAGCAAGTGTTCTGTGTACTGTTGAGCAGAAAGTGTTCTGTGTACTGTTGTGCGGCAAGTGTTCTGTGTACTGTTGAGAAGCAAGTGTTCTGTGTACTGTTGAGCAGCAAGTGTTCTGTGTACTCTTAAGCAGCAAGTGTTCTGTGTACTGTTGTGCAGCAATTGTTCTGTGTACTCTTAAGCAGCAAGTGTTCTGTGTACTGTTGTGCAGCAAGTGTTCTGTGTACTGTTGTGCAGCAAGTGTTCTGTGTACTGTTGTGCAACAAGTGTTCTGTGTACTGTTGTGCTGCAAGTGTTCTGTGTACTGTTGTGCAGCAAGTGTTCTGTGTACTGTTGAGCAGCAAGTGTTCTGTTTACTGTTGAGCAGCAAGTGTTCTGTGTACTGTTGAGCAGCAAGTGTTCTGTGTACTCTTAAGCAGCAAGTGTTCTGTGTACTGTTGTGCAGCAATTGTTCTGTGTACTGTTAAGCAGCAAGTGTTCTGTGTACTGTTGTGCAGCAAGTGTTCTGTGTACTGTTGTGCAGCAAGTGTTCTGTGTACTCTTAAGCAGCAAATATTCTGTGTACTGTTGAGCAGCAAGTGTTCTGTGTACTGTTGTGCAGCAAGTGTTCTGTGTACTCTTAAGCAGCAAGTGTTCTGTGTACTGTTGAGCAGCAAGTGTTCTGTGTACTCTTAAGCAGCAAGTGTTCTGTGTACTCTTAAGCAGCAAGTGTTCTGTGTACTGTTGTGCAGCAAGTGTTCTGTGTACTGTTGAGCAGCAAGTGTTCTGTGTACTCTTAATCAGCAAGTGTTCTGTGTACTCTTAAGCAGCAAGTGTTCTGTGTACTGTTGTGCAGCAAGTGTTCTGTGTACTCTTAAGCAGCAAGTGTTCTGTGTACTGTTGAGCAGCAAGTGTTCTGTGTACTGTTGTGCAGCAAGTGTTCTGTGTACTGTTGTGCAGCAAGTGTTATGTGTACAGTTGAGCAGCAAGTGTTCTGTGTACTGTTGAGCAGCAAGTGTTCTGTGTACTGTTGAGCAGCAAGTGTTCTGTGTACTCTTAAGCAGCAAGTGTTCTGTGTACTGTTGAACAGCAAGTGTTCTGTGTACTGTTGAGCAGCAAGTGTTCTGTGTACTGTTGAGCAGCAAGTGTTCTGTGTACTGTTGAGCAGCAAGTGTTCTGTGTACTGTTGTGCAGCAAGTTTACTGTGTACTGTTGTGCACCAACAGTACTGTATACTGTTGTGCACCAACAGTACTGTGTACTGTTGTGCAGCAACAGTATTGTGTACTGTTGTGCACCAACAGTACTGTGTACTGCCGTGCACCAACAGTACTGTGTACTGCCGTGCACCAACAGTACTGTGTACTGTTGTGCAGCAACAGTATTGTGTACTGTTGTGCAACAACAGTACTGTGTACTGTCGTGCACCAACAGTACTGTGTACTGCCGTGCACCAACAGTACTGTGTACTGCAGTGCAGCAACAGTACTGTGTACTGTCGTGCAGCAACAGTTCTGTGTACTGTTGTGCAGCAAGTGTTCTGTGTACTGTTGAGCAGCAAGTGTTCTGTGTACTCTTAAGCTGCAAGTGTTCTGTGTACTGTTGTGCAGCAAGTGTTCTGTGTATTGTTGTGCAGCAAGTGTTCTGTGTACTGTTGAGCAGCAAGTGTTCTGTGTACTGTTGAGCAGCAAGTGTTCTGTGTACTGTTGAGCAGCAAGTGTTCTGTGTACTGTTGAGCAGCAAGTGTTCTGTGTACTCTTAAGCAGCAAGTGTTCTGTGTACTGTTGAGCAGCAAGTGTTCTGTGTACTGTTGTGCAGCAAGTGTTCTGTGTACTGTTGAGCAGCAAGTGTTCTGTGTACTGATGAGCAGCAAGTGTTCTGTGTACTGTTGAGCAGCAAGTGTTCTGTGTACTGTTGTGCAGCAAGTGTTCTGTGTACTCTTGAGCAGCAAGTGTTCTGTGTACTGTTGAGCAGCAAGTGTTCTGTGTACTGTTGAGCAGCAAGTGTTCTGTGTGCTGTTGAGCAGCAAGTGTTCTGTGTACTGTTGAGCAGCAAGTGTTCTGTGTACTGTTGTGCAGCAAGTGTTCTGTGTACTCTTGAGCAGCAAGTGTTCTGTGTACTGTTGAGCAGCAAGTGTTCTGTGTACTCTTAAGCAGCAAGTGTTCTGTGTACTGTTGAGCAACAAGTGTTCTGTGTACTCTTAAGCTGCAAGTGTTCTGTGTACTGTTGTGCAGCAAGTGTTCTGTGTACTCTTAAGCAGCAAGTGTTCTGTGTACTGTTGTGCAGCAAGTGTTCTGTGTACTCTTAAGCAGCAAGTGTTCTGTGTACTGTTGTGCAGCAAGTGTTCTGTGTACTGTTGTGCAGCAAGTGTTCTGTGTGCTCTTAAGCAGCAAGTGTTCTGTGTACTGTTGTGCAGCAAGTGTTCTGTGTACTCTTAAGCAGCAAGTGTTCTGTGTACTCTTAAGCAGCAAGTGTTCTGTGTACTCTTAAGCATCAAGTGTTCTGTGTACTGTTGTGCAGCAAGTGTTCTGTGTGTCAGCATAGTTGCTGATCCCTGTATTCCCAGTATTATATAGCATAGCATATTAGTATCATCCATGTGCTTTAGATACGAGATCCCTTGTAGGCCTGTGGCTTTGTGTGACGTCACGGGATACAGATATGTAGGCTCATATCTCTGCCCGGCTCTCACTCGGTGCCAGACCATCCAGGCGAAGACAGGCAAGGCACTGGGCTCCATCCCTCACCATCTCAGTCTGACAATATATAGTTACCATCCAACAAGTGTGTCTACCTTCAACCTACGATATCTCCATTAAAGAACCCTTACGATATGTGTACTCTTTAGCAGCAAGTGTTCTGTGTACTCTTAAGCAGCAAGTGTTCTGTGTACTGATGTGCAGCAAGTGTTCTGTGTACTGTTGAGCAGTAAGTGTTCTGTGTACTCTTAAGCAGCAAGTGTTCTGTGTACTGTTGAGCAGCAAGTGTTCTGTGTACTATTGTGCAGCAAGTGTTCTGTGTACTCTTGAGCAGCAAGTGTTCTGTATACTGTTGAGCAGCAAGTGTTATGTGTACTGTTGAGCAGCAAGTGTTCTGTGTACTGTTGTGCAGCAAGTGTTCTGTGTACTGTTGTGCAGCAAGTGTTCCGTGTACTGTTGAGCAGCAAGTGTTCTGTGTACTGTTGAGCAGCAAGTGTTCTGTGTACTGTTGAGCAGCAAGTATTCTCTGTACTGTTGAGCAGCAAGTGTTCTGTGTACTCTTAAGCAGCAAGTGTTCTGTGTACTGTTGATCAGCAAGTGTTCTGTGTACTGTTGCGCAACAAGTGTTCTGTGTACTCTGAAGCAGCAAGTGTTCTGTGTACTGTTGAGCAGCAAGTGTTCTGTGTACTGTTGAGCAGCAAGTGTTCTGTGTACTGTTGAGCAGCAAGTGTTCTGTGTACTCTTAAGCATCAAGTGTTCTGTGTACTGTTGAGCGGCAAGTGTTCTGTGTACTGTTGTGCAGCAAGTGTTCTGTGTACTGTTGAGCAGCAAGTGTTCTGTGTACTGTTGTGCAGCAAGTGTTCTGTGTACTCTTGTGCAGCAAGTGTTCTGTGTACTGTTGTGCAGCAAGTGTTCTGTGTACTCTTAAGCAGCAAGTGTTCTGTGTACTGTTGAGCAGCAAGTGTTCTGTGTACTGTTGAGCAGCAAGTGTTCTGTGTACTGTTGAGCAGCAAGTGTTCTGTGTACTGTTGAGCAGCAACTGTTCTGTGTACTGTTGTGCAGCAAGTTTTCTGTGTACTGTTGTGCACCAACAGTACTGTATACTGTTGTGCAGCAACAGTACTGAGTACTGTCGTGCACCAACAGTACTGTGTACTGTTGTGCAGCAACAGTACTGTGTACTGTTGTGCAGCAACAGTACTGTGTACTGTCGTGCACCAACAGTACTGTGTACTGCCGTGCACCAACAGTACTGTGTACTGCCGTGCACCAACAGTACTGTGTACTGCCGTGCAGCAACGGTACTGTGTACTGTCGTGCAGCAACAGTACTGTGTACTGTCGTGCAGCAACAGTACTGTGTACTGCCGTGCAGCAACAGTACTGTATGCTGTCGTGCAGCAACAGCACTGTGTACTGTCGTGCACCAGCAGTACTGTATACTGTTGTGCAGCAACAGTACTGTGTACTGTCGTGCACCAACAGTACTGTGTACTGTTGTGCAGCAACAGTACTGTGTACTGTTGTGCAGCAACAGTACTGTGTACTTTCGTGCAGCAACAGTACTGTGTACTGTCGTGCAGCAACAGTACTGTGTACTGCCGTGCAGCAACAGTACTGTGTACTGTCGTGCAGCAACAGTAATGTATGCTGTCGTGCAGCAACAGCACTGTGTACTGTCGTGCAGCAACAGTACTGTGTACTGTCCTGCAGCAACAGCACTGTGTACTGTCGTGCAGCAACAGTACGGTGTAGTGCAGAGCAGCAACAGTACTGTGCAATATAGTGCAAGAACAGTACTGTGTACTGCGGTGCAGCAACAGTACTGTGCAATGTAGTGCAGGAACAGTACTGTGTACTGTCCTTCTGTTGGTGTACTGTGAACTGTTGGGCAGCTGGTGTACTGTGAACTGTTGTTCAGCTGTTGTACTGCGAACTGTTGTGCAGCTGTACTGTGAACTGTTGTGCAGCTGTACTGTGAACTGTTGTGCAGCTGTACTGTGAACTGTTGTGCAGCTGGTGTACTATGAACTGTTGTGCACCTGGTGTACTGTGAACTGATATGCAGCTGGTGTACTATGAGCTGTTGTGCAGCTGGTGTACCTGGAGAGAGTTTCGGGAGTCACCGCCCCCGCGGCCCGGACTGTGACCAGGCCTCATGGTGGATCAGAGCCTGATCAACCAGGCTGTTACTGCTGGCTGCGCGCAATCCAACGTACGAGCCACAGCCAAGCTGGTCAGGTACCGACTTTAGGTGCTTGAAGACAGCCAGGGGTCTATTGGTAATGCCCCTTGTTTCTGCTGGGAGGCAATTGAACAGTCTCGGGCCCCTGACACTTATTGTGTTGCCCCTTAACGTGCTAGTGACACCCCTGCTTTTCATTGGGGGAATGTTGCACTGTCTGCCAAGTCTTTTGCTTTCGTAGTGAGTGATTTTCGTGTGCAAGTTCGGTACTAGTCCCTCTAGGATTTTCCAGGTGTATATAATCATGTATCTCTCCCTCCTGCGTTCCAGGGAATACAGGTTCAGGAACCTCAAGCGCTCCCAGTAATTGAGGTGTTTTATCTCCGTTATGCGCGCCGTGAAGGTTCTCTGTACATTTTCTAGGTCGGCAATTTCACCTGCCTTGAAAGGTGCTGTTAGTGTGCAGCAATATTCCAGCCTAGATAGAACAAGTGACCTGAAGAGTGTCATCATGGGCTTGGCCTCCCTAGTTTTGAAGGTTCTCATTATCCATCCTGTTATTTTTCTAGCAGATGCGATTGATACAATGTTATGGTCCTTGAAGGTGAGATCCTCCGACATAATCACTCCCAGGTCTTTGACGTTGGTTTTTCGCTCTATTTTGTGGCCAGAATTTGTTTTGTACTCTGATGAAGATTTAATTTCCTCATGTTTACCATATCTGAGTAATTGAAATTTCTCATCGTTGAACTTCATATTGTTTTCTGCAGCCCACTGAAAGATTTGGTTGATGTCCACCTGGAGCCTTGCAGTGTCTGCAATGGAAGACACTGTCATGCAGATTCGGGTGTCATCTGCAAAGGAAGACACGGTGCTGTGGCTGACATCCTTGTCTATGTCAGATATAAGGATGAGAAACAAGATGGGAGCGAGTACTGTGCCTTGTGGAACAGAGCTTTTCACCGTAGCCGCCTCAGACTTTACTCTGTTGACGACTACTCTCTGTGTTCTGTTTGTGAGGAAATTATAGATCCATCTACCAACTTTTCCTGTTATTTCTTTAGGGTGCATATTGTGCGCTATTGTGCAATGGTCACACTTGTCGAAGGCTTTCGCAAAGTCTGTATATATTACAACTGCATTCTTTTTGTCGTCTAGTGCATCTAAGGCCTTGTCGTAGTGATCCAGTAGTTGGGACAGATAGGAGCGACCTGCTCTGAACCTATGTTGCCCTGGGTTGTGTAATTGATGGGTATTTAGATGGGTGGCGATCTTGCTTCTTAGGACCCTTTCAAAGATTTTTATGATGTGGGATGTTAGTGCTATCGGTCTGTAGTTATTTGCTATTGCTTTACTGCCCCCTTTGTGGAGTGGGGCTATGTCTGTTGTTTTAAGTAACTGTGGGACGACCCCCGTGTCCATGCTCCCTCTCCATAGAATGGTAAAAGCACGTGATAGGGGCTTCTTGCAGTTCTTGATGAACACAGAGTTCCATGAGTCTGGCCCTGGGGCAGAGTGCATGGGCACGTCATTTATCGCCTGTTCGAAGTCATTTGGCGTCAGGATAACATCAGATAGGCTTGTGTTTACCAAATTCTGTGGATCTAAAAAAAAACTCATTTAGATCTTCGACTCTCAGTCTGGTTAGCGGCTTGCTAAAAACTGAGTCATATTGGGACCTGAGTAGCTCACTCATTTTCCTGCTGTCATCTGTGTAGGACCCATCTTGTTTAAGTAGGGGCCCAATACTGGATGTTGTTCTCGACTTTGATTTGGCATAAGAAAAGAAATACTTTGGGTTTCTTTCGATTTCATTTATGGCTTTTAGTTCTTCCCGCGATTCCTGACTCCTATAAGATTCGATGTTTGCTATTTCTCTGGCCTGTGTCTCCCAACGCATTTCATATGTATTGGCCTCTTTTAGCCGCTCTGTTATTCTTCTCCGTCGCCTGTAAAGGGAGCGCCTGTCTCTTTCTATTTTGCATCTACTCCTCCTTTTTCTTAAAGGAATAAGCCTTGAGCATACATCGAGTGCCACAGAGTTAATCTGGTCTAGGCATAAGTTGGGGTCTGTGTTGCTTAGTCTATCTTCCCAGCTTATATCGTTTAGGACTTGGTTTGAAGAATTGAGACACTTATGCAACACATGGGACTTGGTTTACTTGGTCCCACTTTATGTTCTTGTTATTGAAGTTGAATTTGGTGAAGGCTCTCTCGTGACTGATCCCATTTTGTCGGTCTGAGGCTCTGTGCATACATGTCTGAACCTCGATTATGTTGTCATCCGAGTATATTGTTTTTGATATGGTGACATTTCGTATCAGATCATCATTGTTAGTGAGGATGAGGTCCAGTGTATTCTCCAGTCTAGTAGGCTGTGTTATTTGCTGGTTTAAGTTGAATTTTGTGCAGAGATTTAAAAGCTCGTGTGAGAGTTCTCGTCCGAGCTGCCTCCTGGAGTTATCACTACAACAAGATTATTTGCTGTATTCCTTCATTTTAGGTGCCTCAAGTTGAAATCTCCCAGGAGCAAGATGTTGGGGGCAAGATGTTGACAGTGGTCAATTTTCAACAGCTGTTCCTGGAATTGTTGGGACGTTGCATCAGGAGGCTTGTATACTACCACAATGACTAGGTTTTGGTTCTCGATCTTTACTGCTAAAACTTCCGCTACATCATTTGAGGCATTAATCAGTTCTGTGCAAATAAGTGACTCTGCGATACACAGGCCAACAACCCCTTCATTTTCCCTGTTCATTCTGTCCCATCTGTATAGGTTGTAACCTGGGATCCATATTTCGTTGTCCAAGTGATCCTTTATGTGGGTCTCAGTGAAAGCCGCGAACATTGCCTTTGCCTCTGCAAGCAGTCCACGGATGAAAGGTATTTTGTTGTTTGTTGCTGGCTTTAGACCCTGTATATTTGCAAAGAAGACGAATCCGTACTGTGAACTGTTGTGCAGCTGGTGTACTGTGAACTGGTGTGCAGCTGGTGTTCTGTGAACTGTTGTGCAGCTGGTGTACTGTGAACTGTTGTGCAGCTGGTGTTCTGTGAACTGTTGTGCAGCTGGTGTTCAGTGAACTGTTGTGCAGCTGCTGTACTGTGAACTGTTGTGCAGCTGGTGTTCAGTGAACTGTTGTGCAGCTGCTGTACTGTGAACTGTTGTGCAGCTGGTGTTCAGTGAACTGTTGTGCAGCTGGTGTACTGTGAACTGTTGTGCAGCTGGTGTTCTGTGAACTGTTGTGCAGCTGGTGTTCTGTGAACTGTTGTGCAACTGGTGTTCTGTGAACTGTTGTGCAGCTGGTGTACTGTGAACTGTTGTGCAGCTGGTGTTCTGTGAACTGTTGTGCAGCTGGTGTTCAGTGAACTGTTGTGCAGCTGCTGTACTGTGAACTGTTGTGCAGCTGGTGTTCAGTGAACTGTTGTGCAGCTGCTGTACTGTGAACTGTTGTGCAGCTGGTGTTCTGTGAACTGTTGTGCAGCTGGTGTTCAGTGAACTGTTGTGCAGCTGCTGTACTGTGAACTGTTGTGCAGCTGGTGTTCAGTGAACTGTTGTGCAGCTGGTGTTCTGTGAACTGTTGTGCAGCTGGTGTTCAGTGAACTGTTGTGCAGCTGCTGTACTGTGAACTGTTGTGCAGCTTGTGTTCATTGAACTGTTGTGCAGCTGCTGTACTGTGAACTGTTGTGCAGCTGGTGTTCTGTGAACTGTTGTGCAGCTGCTGTACTGTGAACTGTTGTGCAGCAGTACTATAAACTGTTGTGCAGCAATACTTTAAACTGTTGTGCAGCAGTACTATAAACTGTTGTGCAGCAGTACTATAAACTGTTGTGCAGCAGTACTATAAACTGTTGTGCAGCAGTACTATAAACTGTTGTGCAGCAGTACTATAAACTGTTGTGCAGCAGTACTATAAACTGTTGTGCAGCAGTACTATAAACTGTTGTGCAGCAGTACTATAAACTGTTGTGCAGCAATACTTTAAACTGTTGTGCAGCAGTACTATAAACTGTTGTGCAGCAATACTTTAAACTGTTGTGCAGCAGTACTATAAACTGTTGTGCAGCAATACTTTAAACTGTTGTGCAGCAGTACTATAAACTGTTGTGCAGCAGTACTATAAACTGTTGTGCAGCAATACTTTAAACTGTTGTGCAGCAGTACTATAAACTGTTGTGCAGCAGTACTATAAACTGTTGTGCAGCAGTACTATAAACTGTTGTGCAGCAGTACTATAAACTGTTGTGCAGCAGTACTATAAACTGTTGTGCAGCAGTACTATAAACTGTTGTGCAGCAGTACTTTAAACTGTTGTGCAGCAGTACTATAAACTGTTGTGCAGCAGTACTATAAACTGATGTGCAGCAGTACTATAAACTGTTGTGCAGCAGTACTATAAACTGTTGTGCAGAGGTACAGACGACTATTGCGTTTCAGTACTATTATTTACTGGTGTGATTAACATGGCTATGGTTTAACAAGCTAATTAATCTTGATTTACCAGGCTGGTTACTTTGGCTGAACAGGATGGTAAGTTAACTTTGATTAACCTATCTAGTTACCATAGCTCCTCAAACTGGCTAACATAGTCCTACAGATAGTGTAAATTAAGCTCAGATACTTACTTAGGCTAGTGAACAGTTGTCTTCCACAATGACGTGTCTAGTTCACACTGCCTTACTGCAGCTGGCAATATTACAATCTTAAGTCTCACTTGGCTACTATCTTCATTATCTCTTATCTCTACCAATGAATGTCCGGTGTCATGTAACCTTCATGTTTATCAGGCCTTAAAGATATTTCCTATACGTGTCTTCATAAATGGAGAGGTATAATTCTTACAATATACTAGCAAACATGCTTAGCACCTAAACAAAACATATTTACTTGCAAAACAGCGCACACACAAACATACACTCCGCCAAATGCAAAGTCATGAAGATCGGGGAAGGGCAAAGAAGACCGCAGACAGAGTATAGTCTAGGTGACCAAAGCCTGCAAACCTCAATCAAGGAAAAGGATCTTGGGGTCAGAATAATTCCGAGCACATGTAGGAACACTGCAAAAGGCCTACTGGCCCATACGAGGCAGGTCGTTATCAAAGCGATCTCTACCTAAAGCCACCAAAGAAATAACTCCCGTACCCAATGACACCAATCAAACCCAGCCCCTCCCACTCATATATTTGTCCAGTCTCTTCTTAAAGCTACACAAGGTCCTAGCCTCTATCACCCCACTAGGAAGACTTCCACGCATCTACAACTCTGTTAGAAAACCAGTACTTACCTATGTCCTTTCTAAATCTAAATTTATCCAACTTATATCCATTATTCCTGGTTCTTACCTGGTTCGACACCCTCAGTACTTTATTAATGTCTCCCTTGTTTATGCCCGTCATCCACTTATACACTTCAATGATATCTCCCCTCATTCTACGCCTCTCCAGAGAGTGGAGATTTAAGGCTTTAAGTCTATCTTCATACGGGAGGTTCCTTACACAGTAAATCATTTTAGTCATTCTTCTCTGTATGCTCTCTAATGAGTCTATGTCCATCCTGTAGTAAGGGGACCAAAACTGAGCAGCATAATCTAAATGAGGCCTCACTAGTGGTGTATAGAGCTGCAATATAACTTTTGGACTTCTGTTACTTATACTTCTTGAGATAAATCCAAGTAATCTGTTGGCCTTGTTGCGCACACTAAGGCACTGCTGTCTTGGCTTTAGATTTCTGCTTACCATGACTCCCAAGTCTTTTTCACATTCTGTATGATCAAGCTCTACTTCACCTAGATTATAGCTTCGAGGGTTATTTTCATTACCAAGGGCAAGTACCTTACACTTATCCACATTGAACTTCATCTGCCATTTTTCAGACCAAGACATTAATTTGTCCAAATCGTCCTGGAGTTCATTGATATCCTCCTCAGAGTGAATTATACGGCCTATCTTTGTATCATCAGCAAACTTACTCATGTCACTCGTAATTCCTTCATCAAGGTCATTAATGTAAATTATGAACAAGAGAGGGCCTAAAACTGATCCTTGTGGAACGCCACTAGTGACTAATCCCCATTCAGATTTCACTCCATTAATGGTAACTCTCTGCTTTCTATTGGTTAGCCATGCCTCAATCCATGCTAGAACTTTACCTCCTATACCATGAGCTGCCACTTTTCTTAAGAGTCTCTTGTGAGGTACTCTATCGAAAGCTTTACTAAAATCCACATAAACAATATCATATTCCTTATCGCTGTCAACTGCCTCAAATGTTCTATTGAAGAACGTCAGTAAGTTTGTCAGGCAGGAACGACCTCTCGTGAATCCATGCTGAGATTCATTTATCAAGTTATGTTCTTCAAGGTGACTTCTGATAATGTCAGCTATAATTGATTCTAATAACTTGCCCACTATAGATGTCAGGCTTATTGGACGGTAATTTGAAGGAGTGGACTTATCCCCTGATTTGAATATAGGAACCACATTAGCCATCTTCCACAACTCTGGCACAACACTGGTAAGGATGGACGCATTGAATACACTCGTTAATGGCTGACTGAGCTCCATCTTGCATTCCTTAAGTACCCTTGAAAACAACTCATCGGGTCCCGGGGACTTATTTTGTTTCAGTTTGTCTATCTGTTTAATAACCATGTCCCTCGTGACAGTAATATTAGTTAACTTAAATTCATCAGGAACTAAGTAATCGTTGATTACTGGAATCTCATTTACATCTTCCTGTGTAAAAACTGACAAAAAATAGTCATTAAATAAGGAGCACATTTCCAGTTCGTTTTCCGTCAGCTGTCCATTCCCAATTTTCAGAGGTCCTACTTTTTCCTTCACCTTCGTCCTATACACTTGAAAGAATCCCTTTGGATTAGTCTTTGATTCATTAGCAACTCTAATTTCATAGTCACGTTTAGCCTTTCTAATCGCCTTTTTTACTTCTCTTTTAAGCTGAACATAATGGTAAGTAAGGTTAACCTCTCCTCTTCTGATGCGCCTATAAATTCCCCTTTTCTCCCCTAATAGATGCTTTAGCCTCCTGTTAACCCATTTGGGATCGTTATTATTAGACCTAATTTCTCTCTGGGGAATGTATATACTCTGGGCACGATGTACATTATTAAGAAAACAATCATAAAAGCAGATCCCTTCATAATCATAAGTATGATCATCGTTAATAAAATCATTAGCTAGATAACCCCAATCAAGATTAGACAGGTGTTCCCTAAGTCCATTATAATCGGCAGAACGAAAATCAGGGATTTTTACTGTATTATCATTATTCTTGCATTCCCAGTTAATGCTAAAAGTGATGGATTTGTGATCACTTGCGCCAAGCTCTTCAGTGATCTCCAGATTATTCACGAGTGTTTCCTTATTTGACAAGACTAGGTCTAGCAAATTATTACCCCTGGTAGGCTCAGTTACGCTCTGTTTCAGAAAACAGTCCTGAACTGTTTCCATAAAGTCACTGGACTCTAGATTACCTGTCAAAGAATTCCAGTCAATTTGACTAAAGTTAAAGTCCCCTACTATGACTATGTTACTGTGTCCAGAAGCCCTAACAATTTCGTCCCAGAGAAGTCTCCCTCTATCGTGATCCAAGCCTGGAGGTCGGTATATTACACCTAGAATTAGTTTTTCTTGACCCTCCACGAACTCTACCCAAACAGACTCTGTTACTGCTCCATCTATTTTTATACCTGTTTTTATGCAACAATTAATATTTTCTCGAACATACAATGCAACTCCTCCCCCCTTCCCATTAGATCTATCCACATTGAACAACTTAAATCCCTGAATATTACACTCAGCAGTCATATCCCGACTCTTTAAATCATACCACGTTTCAGTTAATGCAATGATATCAAAGTTCCCAGCACATGCTACCAAACGTAGTTCATTAATTTTATTTCTTGCACTTCGACTGTTAGCATAAAATACCATCATATGGTTTTTCTTCTGCACATTTTTCCTATTCAACTTTGTTTTTACACAATTTCTGAAATTGTCATTACCCAGAGTTACTCCATAACAGTTACTATTAAGATTCTTAATACCAGAGCATAAGTCAATATATCCATACTCACTATTTATCATTTCTAAACCCATACCTCTAACTAATCCTAGTTTAAAGTCCTAACAACCCCCTCAACTGAGTTAGCAAGAAAACCCACACCTGCCCTGGATAAGTGAATCCCATCCCTGGCGTACATGTCATTTCGGCCATAGAAGTTGTCCCAGTTGTCAATGAATGGTACTGCATTATCCTTACAGTGTTTATCCAGCCAACAATTAATACCAATTGCTCTGGACAACCATTCATTACCAACACCTCTTCTTGGCAAAATACCACATATAACAGGGCGGCCCCCCTTCTTCCTAATTATGTCTATAGCTGTCCTGAACTTTCTAACTAAATCCTCACTTCTACGCTTGCCTACATCATTGCCTCCAGCACTGAGGCAAATAATAGGATTGATCCCATTACCGTTCATGATGTTGTCAAGCCGGCTAACAATGTCCTCCATCCCAGCCCCAGGAAAGCATACTCTCTGTCTCCTACTCCTGTCCTTCAAGCAGAATGCCCTATCCATGTATCTAACCTGGCTATCCCCAACAACAACAATATTCTTACCTTCCTTGTTGTCGTTCGTCGTGACGATCCCAGTAGTAGACTCACATTCGTCGGGTAGCACCGAGAATGAGTTGGAGGTTTCCACAGGGGTTTCCACAGCAGTCTCTTTCTTCTTCATCGTTTCTGTCTTTCCATTCGTCTTCTTGATCGTCAACTTCGTCGTCCCCTGCTGTCCAGCCACTGACCACGATCCCTTCTTGACCTGAGGACTCGAAACAGGAGGACTACTACGAATCCTCTTGTTTTCCTCGGTCAATCGCCGTATCTCCATTTTCGCTGCCCTCAATTCTTCCTTAAGTTGCTGGTAAAGTTGCTCGATGGAGGGCATCTTGGTTCAGTCCACGGGAGCAAACAAGACACTTCTTCACAGAGTTAAGTACAGGTCACCACTGAGTTAAGTACAGGTCACCACTGAGTTAAGTACAGGTCACCACTGAGTTAAGTACAGGTCACCACCAGATAACTGCTGTAGCATATGGGCGCCTGGCGAACCTGAGAATAGCGTTCCGATACTTCAGTAAGGAATGGGTCAAGATTATGTACACTGTGTACGTCAGGCCCATACTGGAGTACGCAGCACCAGATTGGCACTCACATCTGGTCAAGCATGTCAAGAAATCAGGGAAAGTTTACAACATGGCTACTTTCAAAGCTATGGGGAATGTTCTACGAAGAGAGGTTAAGGGAAATCGGGTTGACGATACTGGACGACAGGAGGGTTAGGTGAGACATGAGAACAACATACAAAATACCGCAAGAAATTGACAAGGTGGATGGAAACAGAATGTTCCAGAGATGGGACACAGAAACCAGGGGTCACAATTATAAGTTGAAGACTCAGATGAGTCAAAGAGATGTTAGGACTCGCAGCAATGGTTTTAAGTTGGAAAAAAATCAGATTCAGGAAGGATATAGGAAAGTACTGGTTTGGTAATAGAGTTGTGGATGAGTGGAACAAACTCCCGAGTACAGTTATAGAGGCTAAAACGTTGTGTAGTTTTAAAAATAGGTTGGATAAATACATGAGTGGGTATGGGTGGGTGTGAGTTGGACCTGACTAGCTTGTGCTGCTGGGTCATTTGCCGTGTTCCTTCCTTAAGTGAATGTGACCTGACCTGACTAGGCTGGGGCATTGGCTTAAGCCGGTAGGAGACTTGGACCTGCCTCGCATGGGCCAGTAGGCCTGCTGCAGTGTTCCTTCTTTATGTTCTTATGTTTGCTAAGTACAAAGAAAACTACTAACATGCTGTGGCATTTTGGACAGACTAATCCTAGTACATAATAACTACTTAAAACTAGATAAGATAATAGTGGTAAGCTTTATTTCAATTTTATTTAATCACAATACAAATGCGAGGTAGTCAAGGTGGGGGATGATAATATTAATAATATTGAAGTTGCACATAAAACAATATTACAATTAATGGTTCAAGCAATAATGTTTCATGGACTGACAGATGTTTAAAAGACTAGAGGTCACATAATGTAACTAATTAGAAGTTGTTAAGATGATCCTGGTGGATCAGATCCTGATCAACCAGGCTGTTACTGCTGGCTGCACGAAAACCAACGTACGAGCCACAGCCCGGCTGGTCAGGAACCGACTTTAGGTGCTTGTCCAGTGCCAGCTTGAAGACTGCCAGGGGTCTGTTGGTAATCCCCCTTATGTGTGCTGGGAGGCAGTTGAACAGTCTCGGGCCCCTGACACTTATTGTATGGTCTCTTAACGTGCTAGTGACACCCCAGCTTTTCATTGGGGGATGTTGCATCGTCTGCCAAGTCTTTTGCTTTCGTAGTGAGTGATTTTCGTGTGCAAGTTGGGTACTAGTCCCTCTAGGATTTTCCATGTGTATATAATCATGCATCTCTCCCGTAATTACAGTTGCTGTTTGATTCATTTAAATCATTCAATAAGAGGTTGGTATCAGGATCAATGCCTGTAATCATAAGATGTACAGTGAATCTATAATTAGACTTAAGTATAAGACAATGTAGTGGACACACTACACACAATTGAGGAGGAAAAGAAGAGCCTACTAAGTGAACTAGATACCTCAAAGGTGGTGGGTCCTGATAGAAGGAGCAGAGGCACTTTCTGTACCCATAACATCAAACTTCAAAACATCAGGGCAACTACCTGTGGTGCAGAAGACAGGATATGTAATCCCATCATTTAGGAAATGAGATAGACAGGCAGCATTAAACTACAGACCAGTGCCACTGACATGTATGATGGCACGCTGTGAGGGTGTACTCAGTAAGATACGTACCCATAGGCTGGGCTTCCTAACACATTTATTCTCAATATACCAGTATAATCATCTCAGTGAGTTAGCATTCACCATTACTCTACTTTAAAACCCTTTTTGGCAAATGATAGCAATGGTGTTTACGTAAAATATTTACTTGCTAGTGGAGTGTACTCACAAAATTGATGGACAGTTACCTCAGTCAAGCTAGTAACTCCAGTCATCTACGTACACATCTATATTGCTCCCTGATGTGTATGCTAAGTGGATTTGACGCTTATTTGCTGACCTTCGAGAAGTAGGTCCCGGTTTATGGCAAATTAAGCCAAGTGAGCCCTAAGCCAGCCGTAAACCAGTCCTACCAGTCTGCCTGCTTGAACATCTGTCTGATTGTTTGCAAGCATTCCAGCCGTTCCAGCCTCTCCAGGTATTAACTACACTCAGTAAGCCCACCCAGCTGAGAGGGAAAGAGAGAACCTACAGTACTTTGTGGTTTTTGTGTGATGTTCAGCCGAGGAGCAGTTTGAACTGACGGAAGAACCAATGAACCAGTCTTGACGTCACACTGCAGAACCACAGCATCCAGCTGTCAGACTGAATCCTTTCTTCTATTTTATTTTTCCTGAGCAGGTCAAGCAATATTTCTTCTGTGTGCCAGGTTTATATGAATCCCAGGTTCCGAGGTCCCCTGGAGCGCATTATCGTCCAGTTTCGGCCTGGTGGCAAAAGCCCTCTCTTCATACGGTGAGTGTCCGGGTTCGATTTCCGGCGAGGGTTGAAGCATTGGGCGTGTTTCCTTACACCTGTTGTCTACGTTCCCCATCAGCAAAATAGGTACCCGGGTGTTAGTGGACTGGTGTGGGTCGCATCCTGGGACAAAACTGACCTAATTTGCCCGAAATACTCTGTATAACAAGGGACTTTCTATATAGTAGTATGTCGTTGATGTCAGCTGTGGTCTGTATACCTTGTACATGTACTGGTAGAAACAATTATATTATTATTATTATTAATATAAAATACAAGTGTCCCCTGATGTCATTCAACTATTACCTTCAATCAACATCTTTCGTCTTACAAACATTTCCGTTTGTTGAGAACATTTGAAACAACCTAAAAGTTAACATAGGCAAATGAACTGTGTCTCAGAAATTCTTGTTCCTTAGTTTTTACTCATGTGCTTTGTGTGAATATTTTATAATATCTTCACCATTATATTATCATTTTCCCTATGTTATCTCTCTATCCTGTATTTTATATTTTTTTTAATTCTCTACAAACTTCAGCAAGCAATTTTTTTCCCTGAGTACAATTGTTATATAATTACCCTTGAGCAGAGTGTTCAGTTAATTCTGTGTTATTTATTCCCAGTAACCTTGCATTTATTTTCTTTATTTTTCTAATTAGTGCTGTTCAGTTTACCATATCTTATTATTATTTTCGATTATTCATTATTTTACCTATGTATTGATTATAATTTCCATTGCATTTTCCTGAAGCTCCAGTGTTAGTTCAATTATTTCTCAATTTTGCAAGTGAATTCAGTTTCTTATTTTTCAATCTCTGTGTTTTTCTGTGTAAAACATTTTATTGTTGCCACTGTCTCACTATTTTCATTTTACAGACTATCATGTGTGTTGGCAAGACAATACAAGCAAGTGGGTGTGTGTGTGCGTGTGTGGGTGTGTGTGTGCGTGTGTGGGTGTGTGTGTGTGTGGGTGTGTGTGAGGGTGTGTGTGTGGGTGTGTGTGAGGGTGTGTGTGTGTGTGGGTGTTGGTGTGTGTGTGTGTGGGTGTGTGTGTGTGGGTGTGCGTCCTTGTGTGTATGCATATATTTGTACGCTCGTGTGCACATGTATGTGCGCGCGCGCACTAGTGTGGGTGTATGATCCACTTAATATTTGTATTTATAACTCATTACAATTGTGACCAGGTGTGGACGTATCAGTGGTTCATTACTTTGTAATTTGTTCATGACTGTAACCATGTATAGGAGTGAAGCTGATTCATTACCTCTGTAACTTGCCATGATTAGTGACCAGATCTACCTGGAGTTCATTACCTTTGTAACTAGTTCAGCTATCATAACTTTGGGGTCCAGTCACTGGACCCATTATGTACCTTTGTAATCTTTTGACTACCGCCCACAGGATGGGTATGGGGTGCATAAAGATATTAAACTAAAGTGTGTGTGTGTGTGTGTGTGTGTGTGTGTGTACTCACCTATTTGTACTCACCTATTTGTGGTTGCAGGGGTCGAGTCCTAGCTCCTGGCCCCGCCTCTTCACCGGTTGCTACTAGACCCTCTCTCTCCCCGCTCCATGAGCTTTATCAAACCTCGTCTTAAAACTGTGTATGGTTCCTGCCTCCACTACGTCATTTTCTAGGCTATTCCACTGCCTTACAACTCTATGACTGAAGAAATACTTCCTACTATCTCTCTGACTCATTTGTGTCTTCAACTTCCAATTGTGGCCTCTTGTTTCTGTGTCCCCTCCCTGGAACATCCTGTCCTTGTCCACCTTGTCTATTCCACGCAGTATTTTATATGTCGTTATCATGTCTCCCCTGACCCTCCTGTCCTCCAGTGTCGTCAGGCCGATTTCCCTTAATCTTTCTTCATAGGACATTCCCCTTAGCTCTGGAACTAACCTTGTTGCAAACCTTTGTACTTTCTCTAGTTTCTTGACGTGCTTTATCAAGTGCGCGTTCCAAACAGGTGCTGCATACTCCAGTATGGGCCTGACATACACGGTGTACAGTGTCTTGAATGATTCCTTACTAAGGTGTCGGAATGCTGTTCTCAGGTTTGCCAGGCGCCCATATGCTGCAGCAGTTATCTGATTGATGTGTGCTTCCGGAGACATGCTCGGTGTTATACTCACCCCAAGATCTTTCTCCTTGAGTGAGGTTTGCAGTCTTTGGCCACCTAGCCTATACTCTGTCTGTGGTCTTCTGTGCCCTTCCCCTATCTTCATGACTTTGCATTTGGCAGGATTAAATTCGAGAAGCCATTTGCTGGACCAGGTGTCCAGTCTGTCCAGGTCTCTTTGAAGTCCTGCCTGGTCCTCATCAGATTTAATTCTCCTCATTAACTTCACATCATCTGCAAACAGGGACACTTCTGAGTCTAACCCTTCCGTCATGTCGTTCACATATACCAAAAATAGCACTGGTCCTAGGACCGACCCCTGTGGGACCCCGCTCGTCACAGGTGCCCACTGTGATACATCATTACGTACCATGACTCGTTGTTGCCTCCCTGTCAGGTATTCTCTGATCCATTGCAGTGCCCTTCCTGTTATATGCGCCTGATGCTCTAGCTTCTGCACTAATCTCTTGTGAGGAACTGTGTCAAAGGCCTTCTTGCAGTCCAAGAAGATGCAATCAACCCACCCCTCTCTCTCTTGTCTTACTTCTGTTATTTTATCATAAAACTCCAGAAGGTTTGTGACACAGGATTTGCCTTCCGTGAATCCGTGCTGGTTGGCATTTATACTCCTGTTCCGTTCCAGGTGCTCCACCACTCTCCTCCTGATAATCTTCTCCATAATTTTGCATACTATACACGTCAATGACACAGGTCTATAGTTTAGTGCCTCTTTTCTGTCTCCTTTTTTGAAAATGGGAACTACATTTGCTGTCTTCCATACCTCAGGTAGTTGCCCAGTTTCCAGGGATGTGTTGAAGATTGTGGTAAGTGGTATGCACAACATATCTGCT
The DNA here is from genome assembly GCF_038502225.1 of Cherax quadricarinatus. NCBI lineage: Eukaryota > Metazoa > Arthropoda > Malacostraca > Decapoda > Parastacidae > Cherax > Cherax quadricarinatus. Next base: position 37,973,062 of record NC_091321.1, on the reverse strand, counting down.
CCCTCTCTAAGGACCCATGGAGAGATGTTGTCCGGTCCCATTGCCTTTGAGGTATCGATGTCCCTTAGCAGTTTCTTCACCTCCTCCTCATCTGTATGTATGTCGTCCAACACTTGTTGGTGTGTGTGTGTGTGTGTGTGTGTGTGTGTGTGTGTGTGTGTGTGTGTGTGTGTGTGTGTGTGTGTGTGTGTGTGTGTGTGTGTGTGTGTGGTGTGTGACTCAACAATCAATATTTGCACCAATAACTCATTACAGTTGTGACCGGGTGTGGAAGTGTGAATTGCTCATTACTCTATAATTTGTTCATGATTGTAGCCAAAGTATAAACGTAAGTAACCATTCTACAGAATTCATTACCTTTGTAACTTGTGAGCTCATTACCTTTGTACCTAGTTCAACTATCAAAACTTTGGGGGCCCAGTCCCTGGACCCATTACGTACCTCTGTAATCTGTAAATACCTTTGTAACTTGTCATGATTGTGACCAGACTTACCTGGAGTTCATTACCTTTGTAAATTGTGAGTTCATTACCTTTGTAAATTGTGAGTTCATTACCTCTGTAACTTGCTCAGCTATCAAAACTTTGGAGTCCAGTCCCTGGACCAATTATGTACCTCTGTAATCTTTTGACTACCGCCCACAGGATGGGTATGGGGTGCATAATAAACATACTAAACAAACTGTTGAGTGACTTTAACCATGTGAAAATAATGTATCCTATCAGAAAATACTGATGAAGGCACCATTATTAGTACAAGTGCTGAAGATAGTAGAGAGACAGAAAACCTCGCACCAGTAGGGAAGGCAGAAACAGAAATCAGATGCATGCAAATTCTATGCATTTGGTATCTGCAGGGAAAGAATATTTGGAAAAACAGGTGGGACGTGCAACTTTGATCACCCCAGAAAATGCCGTGCCCATATGACAACAGGAAAATGCAACCTTCCTTCCTATAAGTTTTTCCACCCTGAAATGTGTCACTCTTTAGTTCAGGAAAGACATTGCTCTGATTTATATTGCCAGGCACACCACCTAAAGGAGACAAGAAGATACAGAACATCCAGGCACATCCAGATCCAGGAACATCCACAACCACTCCAGACAGGTGAAATTGCTGACCTAGAAAATGTACAGAGAACTTTCACGGCGCGCATAACGGAGATAAAACACCTCAATTACTGGGAGCGCTTGAGGTTCCTAAACCTGTATTCCCTGGAACGCAGGAGGGAGAGATACATGATTATATACACCTGGAAAATCCTAGAGGGACTAGTACCGAACTTGCACACGAAAATCACTCACTACGAAAGCAAAAGACTTGGCAGACGATGCAACATCCCCCCAATGAAAAGCAGGGGTGTCACCAGCACGTTAAGAGACCATACAATAAGTGTCAGGGGCCCGAGACTGTTCAACTGCCTCCCAGCACACATAAGGGGGATTACCAACAGACCCCTGGTAGTCTTCAAGCTGGCACTGGACAAGCACCTAAAGTCAGTTCCTGATCAGCCAGGCTGTGGCTCATACGTTGGTTTGAGTGCAGCCAGCAGCAACAGCCTGGTTGATCAGGCTCTGATCCACCAGGAGGCCTGGTCACAGACCGGGCCGCGGGGGCGTTGACCCCCGGAACTCTCTCCAGGTAAACTCCAGGTAAACTCCAGAGAGGTTTTTTAGAGCCAGGAAGGGAAAAAAGCTGGCAGGAAATGACAGAAATAGTACACCAACTTCAATCATTTCTGGGGTGGAATCACAGTCAATGGCCTCCACTCCAAAACAACAGACATCAGTGCCAGGAAAAAAAAAAAGACCCCCCATCCCCATACCACCAATACGGCGACATTCATCTTTGCAAATATACAGGGTCTAAAGCCAGCAATGCTCGCGGTTTTCACAGAAACCCACATAAAGGATCACTATGACAATAAAATATGTATCCCGAGTTATAACCTAAAATGACGCGACAGAGTGAACAGGAAAAAGGAGGGAAGGGGGGAGTTGGCTTGTACATCACAGAGTCAATATGCTCGGAACTACTAAATGCATCAAATGATGTAGTTGCAGTTTTGGCAGTAAAGATCGAAAACCAAAACCTGTTCATTGTCGTTGAATACAAGCCTCTGGATGTACCTTCCCAACAATTCCAGGAACAGCTTTTGAAAACAGGCCACTGTCTGGAAAATCTTCTAGCTCCTGCCACAAACATCTTGCTCCTGGGGAATTTCAACCTAAGGCACCTAAAATGGAGGAATGTAGCAAATAATGTTGTAGCAGAGATAACACCAGGAGGCAGCTCAGATGAAAACTCGCACACACATGAGCTTTTAAATCTCTGCACCAAATTCACCTTAAACCAGCAAATAATAGAGCCAACAAGATAGAAGACACTGGACCTCATCTTCCCTAACAATGATGATCTGATGCAAAATAATACCATATCAAAAAGAATATACTCAGATCACAACATAATAGAGGCTCAGACCAACAAAATGTGATTAGTCCCAAGGGAGCCTTCACCAATTTCATCTTCAGTAACATAAACATAAGGTGGGACCAAGCCAACCAGGTCCTAAATGATATAAACTGGGAAGATATACTAAGCAACAAGGATCCAAACCTAAGTCTAGAACAAATTAACTGTGGCACTCTAGGTATGCTGAAGGCATATTCCTGTCAGGAAAAGGAAGAGAAGATGTAAACTAGAAAGAGAAAGGCTCTCCCTATACAGACGAAGGCAGAGAATAAGAGCGGCTAAAGAGGCCATTATATCTGTAATACAAAGGGTCAGAGAAATAGCAAACTTCGAACTTAAGTTAAAGGAATCTTACAAGTGTCAAGAAACACGAGAAGAACTATAAGCCATAAATGAAATTGAAAGAAACCCAAAATATTTCTTTTCTCATGCCAAATCTAAGTTGAGAACAATATCCAATATTGGGCCCCTTCTTAAACAAGATGGGTCCTACACAGATGACAGCAAGGAAATGAATGAGCTACTCAAATCCCAATATGACTCGGTTATTAGCGAGCCGCTAACCAGACTGAGAATCGAAGACCTAAATGAATTTTTCATGAGCGAGACACAGAATTTGGTATACTGAAACCTATCTGATATCCTGATGTCAAATGACTTCGAAAAGGCAATACATAACATTCCTATGCACTCCGCCCAAGACCCAGACTCATGGAACTTAGTGTTTATCAAGAACTGCATTTAACTGCTTTTAACATCCTATGGAGAGGGAGCATGGACACGGGGGTCGTCCCACAGCTGCTAAAAACAACAGACATAGCCCAACCCCACAAAGGTGGCAGTCACGCAATAGCAAAGAACTACAAACCGATAGCACTAACATCCATTCGATTCTATGATTCTTATGACCAGAGTCTTTGGTAAGGTGGGTAAGGAAGAAGGATGGGTAAGGATGGAAATATTCACTAACATCCCATATCATAATAATTTTTGAAAGGGTTCTAAGAAGCAAGATCGCCACTCATCTAGATATCCATAAGTTACACAACCCAAGGCAACATGGGTTTAAAACAGGTTGCTCCTGTCTGTCCCAACTATTGGACCACTCTGACAAGGTCTTGGATGCTCTATACGACAAACAAAACGCAGATGTAATATACACACACTTTGCAAAAGTTTTTGACAAGTGTGACCATGGTGTAATAGCTCACAAAATCCATAATAAAAGAATAACAGGAAAAGTTGGTAGATGGATCTATAATTTCCTAACAAACAGAACACAAAGAGTAGTAGTCAACAGAACAATCTGAGCCAGCTATTGTGAAAAGCTCTATTCCACAAGGCACAGTACTCGCTCCCATCCTGTTCCTCATATCTGACATAGACAGGAATGTAAGCCACAGCACCGTGTCTTCCTTTGCAGATTACACCCGAATTTGCATGACAGTGTCCTTGATTGAAGACTGCAAGACTCCAGGCAGACATCAACCAAATCTTTAAATGGGCCGCAGAAAACAATATGAAGTTCAATGATGAGAAATTTTAATTACTCCGATATGGAAAACGTGAGGAAATTAAAACTATTTCGGAGAATAAAACAAATTCCAACCACACAATAGAGCAAAAACCTAATGCGAAAGACCTGGGAGTGATAATGTCAGAAAAACTCACTTTCAAAGACCACAACATTGCATCATTCGCATCTGCTAGAAAAATGACATGTTTGATAATGAGATCCTTCAAAACTCAGAACTAGGAATGACATTCTTCAGGTCGCTTGTTCTATCTAGGTTGGAATATTGCTGCACACTAACAGCATCTTTCAAGGCAGGTGAAATTGCTGACCTAGAAAATGTACAGAGAACCTTCACAGCGCACATAACTGCGATTAAACACCTCAATTACTGGGAGTGCTTGAAGTTCCTAAACCTGTACTACCAAGAACGCAGGCGGGAGGGATACATGATTATATACACTTGGAAAATCCTAGAGAGATTAGTACCAAACTTGCACAAGAAAACAAGTCCCTATGAAAGCAAGACGATGCAACATTCCCCCAATGAAAAGCAGGGGTGCCACTAGCACGATAAGAGACAACACAATAAGGATCGGGGGCCTAAGCCTGTTCAACTTCCTCCCAGCATACATAAGGGGGATTAACAATAGACCCCTGGCTGTCTTCAAGAAGGAACTGGACAGGCACCAAAAGTCAGTACCTGACCAGACGGGATGTAGTTCGTACATCGGGTTGCCTGCGACCAACAGTAACAACCTGGTTGATTAGGCCCTGATTAACCATGAGGCCTGGTCACAGACCGGGCCGTGGGGACGTTGACCCCCGAAACCCTCTCCAGTTATACTCCACGTAAGGGTGGTCACACGAGTTTGTTTTACTAGAAAGACAAAACATAGCCGCTTATCCTTAAACAAGGTTGATCTGATGATATTAACTTGTGCTCCAGAGTCCATGAACAGATGAAGGGGTACAAGCAGCACAGTAGCTTCTACTAGGGGCCTATTATTTAATTAGAAGTGATATGCAAAGAAGAAGAATCATCGTCAGCGAAGATGTTTTCAATCGCATTCTCAAAAATATCTCCGTCAAAAACATGTGAAGTCACCTCATCAACAAGGCCTTCTTCATCTAGCCTGCATAAGGTGTCGAAGGAATTTAGGACAGGGATGGAATATCCACTATCATTATTGAATGGTTTGACTGGGGCGCTTGAATTCCCCTGAATTCGAAGCCTGAGACTGATTCTGGTTGCACTGAGAACGACGTCCTCTACGATCATTTAAAGCAGATACTGTTTTGAAGAGGAATGCACTCAGATGTGTCCTGTCCATGAATTCTATGAACAGTACAGTAAGGTGGGTCAGTTTGAGGGCTACCTTGGGTACGACGCTTTTTACTTCGTGCAGCTCTACAATTTATAGTAATATAACTTCGGTTTCCACAATTGTAACAAATTCTTGTGGTATGATTACTAAATGAACTTCTTGCGCTAAGAGCAGAGTGACTACTTATTACACTAGCCCTTGACGATGGAAGTGATTGGCTAGGTCTCTGATCTTGGTTTGTTACGCAAACAAGAGGTGTTACTGAAGGAGTCACAAAACTTTTTAAAGTAGGAGTGATATATGGAAACGTTCCAGGTGCTGACAAGGTACGAACATACACCAGAACTGCTAGACGTTCCATAACTACAGTCGAAATGAATACATACAACAGTGCATGTATACAAGGAAGAAAGTTGAACTAATTTCTTAATAGAGCCAAAAGCAGCTAATTTGTCAAATTGCAGTGGCGTGTTTACAGTCTTCAGATATGAAGGATGAAACTTGCACTGCCTGAGTCAATATGCAAAATCAGTTAAAGTTTCACATGCAACAGATGTTGCAATCGCTAGTTCACCTAAAATGACATATAGAACTAAGGTTATCTGTGAGGTGAGATAACGGATTATTTGTTCATGTTGAGACCACTTTCGGGTGAAGGTGATCGGGCAATGATATCTTTTGCAATCTTAATCAGGGAAGCATCTGACTGATTGCCGTCCGCGTATGGCTGTGAACCAAGCTTCAAGATCACATACGTTACCATCGAAGGTAGGTAAAGAATCTACAGTCATGAGGACAAGTATATGGTCCATAGGATGGTTATTTGCCAGTCAATAAAGAATCACTTGTAATTTGAGTTGAGTCATCATTACCTCGACTGTCATTATTCACTAATGAACTATCACCGTTAATCACAGGTGTGTAAGACATTGTGTTACAGAGAAATACACAAAAAGAACGAGAATATAAATATATGATACGACATAAGAATTCATATGCAGGAAACTAGACTATGGTAACTCTGTATGAATAAGATAATAAAACACTGCATGAAAAAGGAAAGCTCACTGAAATTTTTTGATAAAAATAACTAAATTTATAAAAAAAATAAATAGTTACTTGAACTGGTAATAGAATCAGTGGGGGGGGGGGGAAGTTCCAGTAATGCAATTTGTTGGTCAAAGAAAATTATGAAAGAAAAAATCAACAGTATTGTGTTAAAATAATAAACAAATATGGTAAATAAGAAATTTTCTAAAATTACACACAAAGCTAATTATAAATAACAAAAAGGCACAATACCGTGACTGGAACAATACACAACCCGCACATAGGAGAGAGGAGCTGACGGCGACGTTTCGGTCCGACTTGGACCATTTGAATATTAAAATGGTATAAAATACCGACAGGTTGTTAGGTAAGACACATATGCAACAGTTAGGTATCTTTATTTCGAAACGTTTCGCCTACACAGTAGGCTTCTTCACTCGAGTACAGAAAAATTGATAGAAGCAGAAGAGACTTGAAGACGATGTAATGGTCTTCAAGTCTTATTTACCATATTTGTGTCTTACCTAACAACCTGTCGGCATTTTATACCATTTTAATGTTCACTCTGTCAGACACTGCAACACAAGGGAATCTTGGTACAGACCTGAAATCAACTTCGACCTCTACTAGTGAGAATGGCTGGATTTGAGAGGGACCTGACCTCTCAACGTCTACGTTCTTACCTCTGCTAGTGGCCTACATCTCACCTCCTCGGGCAAAAAATGTAGCTTTTTTGTTTACCGTCCGATTTCCTCCAGTTTTGGTGCACAAGATAAAGTGTTTTCACTCTTTCTTGAAAATATTTATCAAAAATATACCTCAAACGACAACTGAGAAAAGACTGAAAAATGACTGATTTGCTGAAAATGCCCTTGGGGGGCGATTTATTCCTATATGGGGGAAAATTCCTAGGCTTATACCTTGACAACAACCTGAATTTCAGCACCCATATCCAGCATATAGCCAAAAAAGTATCCAAAACGGTTGGGATCCTCTCCAAGATACGATACTACGTGCCGCAAAATGCCCTTCTCACACTATACCACTCACTTATTTATCCATACCTCACCTATGCTATTTGTGCTTGGGGATCAACTGCAGCAACACACCTAAAGCCAATAATAACCCAACAAAAAGCTGCAGTAAGAATAATCACTAAATCCCATCCCTGGCAGCACACCCCCCCCCCCACTCTTCAAAGATCTAAACTTACTCCCAGTTCAGTACATCCACACTTACTACTGTGCAATCTATATCTACAGGGCCTTAAACTCTAATATCAACCTTGACCTAAAATGTTTTCTTGATAGTTGTGACAGAACCCACAGGCATAACACCAGACACAAACATCTCTACGACATTCCCCGTGTCCAACTAAACCTTTACAAAAATTCAATGTATGTCAAAGGCCCTAAAATCTGGAATACCCTACCTGAGAACTCTAGAACTGCAGACACATTCATCACCTTCAAAACTACCATTAGAAAACATCTTATCTCCCTGATACACCCCGTCAACTAACTACACGAATACCACCTGGTGGTTCACACTTACACTCGCTCACTCATTTGACCATAAACAGAAATATTAATCTCAGTCTTAAAATAATGAATCCTGTGATACTCCAATACTGAAACTATATACTGTGCCAAAACAAAAGCATTCACATTGCTAAACTCATAAACTAGTATTTAGTCACTTAGCCATAATACCAACTTACCTCATAATTTGTAATATTTTACAGTTAAGAATAAAACTAAGTATGCCCGAAATGCCTAGCCATGCTAAGCGTTCTAGTGGTACACTCTGTAATCACAATTTTACTACATGTAAACCAAACAATAACCAAATTTCTGTAAACCCAGCATTGTAATCCTTATAGAGAATAAACTTTGAATTGAATTGAATTGAATTGAATTGACGTAAGGTTGTTTGGACACTTGGTGCCGAGAGAGTTAGTTAGTTTAATATGTTTATTATGCACCCCATACCCATCCTGTGGGCGGTAGTCAAAAGATTACAGAGGTACATAATTGGTCCAGGGACTGGACTCCAAAGTTTTGATAGCTGAGCAAGTTACAGAGGCAATGAACTCACAATTTACAAAGGTAATGAACTCACAATTTACAAAGGTAATGAACTCACAATTTACAAAGGTAATGAACTCCAGGTAAGTCTGGTCACAATCATGACAAGTTACAAAGGTATTTACAGATTACAGAGGTACGTAGCGTGCCGAGAGAGCAATGCTTATACGAATTTTACTCAACGCCTTTTCTCTAAATAACTTATCTTTATTTCACAAAAAAGTAAAGTTTGTTAGTTCCTGGAATTTTGCAAAAAATCTGCCCTTTACTCCCACATAACTCCGAAAGTATTTGGAATATTTCCAAAAATAGCTTGTAGAAAAATAGAGAAATCATTATTCTACAATTTCTGTGAATATTATTCCATTTAATTAAGTAATAAAGGCAGAAATAGGTACCGTAGGTGAATAAGTTACTTCCGAGATATTGGCCGGGAGAGCCGGCCGGCCCACCGTCTCAAAAAAAAAAAAAAATTCGCGAAAATCGCGTTTGTTTGGATGTATTTCTTAGTAAACTGATGTTCTAGTGCAGTTATCCTCTTCAAAACACCGTTTTCTCTTACACAGAGACGACATGGAGATCAGTAACTCATTTATATCGAAATATTCCCGATAATCTCTCGCCATATTAAGGCCTATTTTTTTCAGTCTAGTGTATATAACATGTTTGTATGTTATTTAGAGTGTTTATTATATCATATTAGATCAATTCTGATAGATAAATAAGCCGTAGAGTTGATATATAAGCTGATATAAGCGTAATAATGAAGTGATTTCTCCTGGCTCTATCTGGAGCGGGAGCACTGCCGAGCATTCCCATATGATTAATGGTTGTCTCTAAGTCTAGGGATAAGCTCCGCCTTCTGTTTTATGATGCCAAATAGTCAGTTATTATATTAGAAAGAATAATGCAAGAAAAAGCGATAAAAAACAAGGAAAAAATTCCAAAATATATATGGGCCGTGAGCAGACTCGCTACCAACATCGCCGTCACCATACCTGATATAAATGACTATAATTTCTTGTAGAAATTATTGCCGCAAGGTATGGCAACACCGCATACCTAAACAAAAACAGTGGCACACAGCTCTTATTGTAGCACTCTTAAGTGGTGATATCCAAATTAATCCAGGACCTCAAACTATTGTGCAGAGGCAAAACAGACAGATAAATGACGGCGATAATGACGGTCTAGTAGCTAGGAATGATAACCTTAACTCCATATGTAATGCATACATAGGTCAATGTGAGACAATACAGCCATTATTATCTCAAACACTACCAAACAGATGCATACACTGTACTAAAGTACGCATGAAAAACAGAAAAGGCACCTTATGTAAAATGTGTAAGGGGTGTATCATTTTGTGTGTAACAAATGCACTTTGGCACAGTTACCCTTTAGCAGTGATGACATTGATTTACCAAATTTTAATACAAATGACCCATTGCCATATATTGATGATTATGATTGTTTTATGAAAACAGGCCTTCACTTTATTCATGTCAATGCAAGATCACTTCTTCCTAAATTGGCAGAGATTAGGATTCTAGCTAACAAAATTAGGGCGGCAGCTATAACCATCTCTGAATCTTGGTTGGATGATACGGTGACTGACGACGAGGTCAAAATAGATGGTTACAATATAAAACGCTTAGATAGGAACAGAAAGGGTGGTGGAGTATGTGCCTACATTAGAAATGACTTAGCTTACAACCCAAGACCTGATTTAAATAACAACAAACTGGAGATTCTATGGTTTGAAGTGCTGCTTCCTAAGACCAAACCCATCTTAGTAGGAAATAGTTACCGCCCTCCTACCCAGGACCAGTTCTTAGAAGACTTTTCCAGAGTCTTGTCCGGAGTTGAAAACAATTGCGAGACAATAATACTGGGCGACTTCAATATCTGTTTTCAGCAGCAAAATAACGGGCTATGCAAAAGGTACCTGGAGTTTACCTGGAGAGAGTTCCGGGGGTCAACGCCCCCGCGGCCCGGTCTGAGACCAGGCCTCCTGGTGGATCAGAGCCTGATCAACCAGGCTGTTGCTTCTGGCTGCACGCAAACCAACATACGAGCCACAGCCCGGCTGATCCGGAACTGACTTTAGGTGCTTGTCCAGTGCCAGCTTGAAGACTGCCAGGGGTCTGTTGGTAATCCCCCTTATGTGTGCTGGGAGGCAGTTGAACAGTCTCGGGCCCCTGACACTTATTGTATGGTCTCTTAACGTGCTAGTGACACCCCTGCTTTTCATTGGGGGGATGGTGCATCGTCTGCCAAGTCTTTTGCTTTCGTAGTGGGTGATTTTCGTGTGCAAGTTCGGTACTAGTCCCTCTAGGATTTTCCAGGTGTATATAATCATGTATCTCTCCCTCCTGCGTTCCAGGGAATACAGGTTTAGGAACCTCAAGCGCTCCCAATAATTGAGGTGTTTTATCTCCGTTATGCGCGCCGTGAAAGCTCTCTGTACATTTTCTAGGTCGGCAATTTCACCTGCCTTGAAAGGTGCTGTTAGTGTGCAGCAATATTCCAGCCTAGATAGAACAAGTGACCTGAAGAGTGTCATCATGGGCTTGGCCTCCCTAGTTTTGAAGGTTCTCATTATCCATCCTGTCATTTTTCTAGCAGATGCGATTGATACAATGTTATGGTCCTTGAAGGTGAGATCCTCCGACATGATCACTCCCAGGTCTTTGACGTTGGTGTTTCGCTCTATTTTGTGGCCAGAATTTGTTTTGTACTCTGATGAAGATTTAATTTCCTCATGTTTACCATATCTGAGTAATTGAAATTTCTCATCGTTGAACTTCATATTGTTTTCTGCAGCCCACTGAAAGATTTGGTTGATGTCTGCCTGGAGCTTTGCAGTGTCTGCAATGGAAGACACTGTCATGCAGATTCGGGTGTCATCTGCAAAGGAAGACACGGTGCTGTGGCTGACATCCTTGTCTATGTCGGATATAAGGATGAAGAACAAGATGGGAGCGAGTACTGTGCCTTGTGGAACAGAGCTTTTCACCGTAGCTGCCTCGGACTTTACTCTGTTGACGACTACTCTGTGTGTTCTGTTAGTGAGGAAATTATAGATCCATCGACCGACTTTTTCTGTTATTCCTTTAGCACGCATTTTGTGCGCTATTACGCCAATATATCAGAAATGCGCAGGGAGACACTGGTCAGAGAAATAGCAAGCATCGAACTTAAGCTAAAAGAATCCTTTAGGAGTCAGGAATCGCGGGAAGAACTAAAAGCCATAAATGAAATCGAAAGAAACCCAAAGTATTTCTTCTCCTATGCCAAATCAAAATCGAGAACAACGTCCAGTATTGGGCCCCTACTTAAACAAGATGGGTCCTACACAGATGACAGCAAGGAAATGAGTGAGCTACTCAAGTCCCAATATGACTCAGTTTTTAGCAAGCCGCTAACCAGACTGAGAGTCGAAGATCAAAATGAATTTTTTATGAGAGAGCCACAAAATTTGATTAACACAAGCCTATCCGATGTTATCCTGACGCCAAATGACTTCGAACAGGCGATAAATGACATGCCCATGCACTCTGCCCCAGGGCCAGACTCATGGAACTCTGTGTTCATCAAGAACTGCAAGAAGCCCCTATCACGAGCCTTTTCCATCCTATGGAGAGGGAGCATGGACACGGGGGTCGTCCCTCAGTTACTAAAAACAACAGACATAGCCCCACTCCACAAAGGGGGCAGTAAAGCAACAGCAAAGAACTACAGACCAATAGCACTAACATCCCATATCATAAAAATCTTTGAAAGGGTCCTAAGAAGCAAGATCACCACCCATCTAGAAACCCATCAGTTACACAACCCAGGGCAACATGGGTTTAGAACAGGTCGCTCCTGTCTGTCTCAACTACTGGATCACTACGACAAGGTCCTAAATGCACTAGAAGACAAAAAGAATGCAGATGTAATATATACAGACTTTGCAAAAGCCTTCGACAAGTGTGACCATGGCGTAATAGCGCACAAAATGCGCGCTAAAGGAATAACAGGAAAAGTTGGTCGATGGATCTATAATTTCCTCACTAACAGAACACAGAGAGTAGTCGTCAACAGAGTAAAGTCCGAGGCAGCTACGGTGAAAAGCTCTGTTCCACAAGGCACAGTACTAGCTCCCATCTTGTTCCTCATCCTCATATCCGACATAGACAAGGATGTCAGCCACAGCACCGTGTCTTCCTTTGCAGATGACACCCGAATCTGCATGACAGTGTCTTCCATTGCAGACACTGCAAGGCTCCAGGCGGACATCAACCAAATCTTTCAGTGGGCTGCAGAAAACAATATGAAGTTCAACGATGAGAAATTTCAATTACTCAGATATGGTAAACATGAGGAAATTAAATCTTCATCAGAGTACAAAACAAATTCTGGCCACAAAATAGAGCGAAACACCAACGTCAAAGACCTGGGAGTGATTATGTCGGAGGATCTCACCTTCAAGGACCATAACATTGTATCAATCGCATCTGCTAGAAAAATGACAGGATGGATAATGAGAACCTTCAAAACTAGGGAGGCCAAGCCCATGATGACACTCTTCAGGTCACTTGTTCTATCTAGGCTGGAATATTGCTGCACTCTAACAGCACCTTTCAAGGCAGGTGAAATTGCCGACCTAGAAAATGTACAGAGAACTTTCACGGCGCGCATAACGGAGATAAAACACCTCAATTACTGGGAGCGCTTGAGGTTTCTAAACCTGTATTCCCTGGAACGCAGGAGGGAGAGATACATGATTATATACACCTGGAAAATCCTAGAGGGACTAGTACCGAACTTGCACACGAAAATCACTCACTACGAAAGCAAAAGACTTGGCAGACGATGCACCATCCCCCCAATGAAAAGCAGGGGTGTCACTAGCACGTTAAGAGACCATACAATAAGTGTCAGGGGACCGAGACTGTTCAACTGCCTCCCAGCACACATAAGGGGGATTACCAACAGACCCCTGGCAGTCTTCAAGCTGGCACTGGACAAGCACCTAAAGTCAGTTCCTGATCAGCCGGGCTGTGGCTCGTACGTTGGTTTGCGTGCAGCCAGCAGCAACAGCCTGGTTGATCAGGCGCTGATCCACCAGGAGGCCTGGTCACAGACCGGGCCGCGGGGGCGTTGACCCCCGAAACTCTCTCCAGGTAAACTCCAGGTAAACTCCAGGTCACACTTGTCGAAGGCTTTTGCAAAGTCTGTATAAGCAAATTCTAGGATTAAATAGTTACACTCAACTAATTAATACTCCAACCCGGATCACACAGTTCTCAGCCACCCTAATTGACCACATACTTTGTAACCGCTCTGAGAACATTAGTCAGTCAGGCGTCATTACCACAGGTCTTAGTGATCATTTCATCATTTACTGCACCAGGAAAATAACTAGGGATAGGATAGGCCTACACAGGACAATAAAAATGAGGTCAACTAGAAACTACAGTAAAGAAACACTGGTAAATAGGCTACACAATTGTGACTGGACAGAGATAACAAGTTGCACGGACGTAAACGATGCCTGGGAAAAATTCAAAACAATGTTCACTACCATCCTTGATAATATTGCACCAGTTAAAGAGGTCAGGATTAAACGAAGAACTGAACCCTGGATGACTACTGAGATATTAGATAATATGAATTTCAGAGACCAGCTGCTAAAAAGATTTAAAGCAAACAGACAGGATATTGCAGCACTAAACGAATTCCAAAGGGTGAGGAACAGAGTACAGAGACTTATAAAAGGAGCAAAGGCAAAGCACTACTGCTCAAAAATTGAAGAGTATAAGCATAACCCCAGAAAGCTCTGGCAACAACTAAAACAGTTGGGGTATAGCCATAAGCCAGTAGATAGGTCTAACATAGTACTCACTATCGATAATGAGGTATGCCACGAAACATCTAAGGTGGCAAATTGCTTTAATTCATACTACACATCTGTTGCATCAACACTAGTAAGTAAACTACCAGCTGCATCAAATACCTTTAACACAGACTCTGATAAGTTTCAAACATACTATACCAATAAAGGGGTAACCCCAAACAGTTGTCAACTAGTAAGTGTATCTCATGACTTTATTCAAAACGAACTAAGCAGGTTAAACCCAACTAAGAGCACAGGCCCTGATAACATCCCGTCTAAGTTCCTAAAAGATGGTGCTTCTGAACTGTCAATCCCTATTGCTCACATAATAAATCTATCAATCACCACTAATACAGTACCGGAGGGGTTCAAGGAGGCCAGAGTTACTCCTATCTTCAAGAAAAATAGTAGGTCTGATGTAAGCAACTATAGGCCTGTTAGTATACTCAGTATAATATCTAAAATTCTAGAGAGGGCGGTGTATTCTCAAGTAGTTAAGTACCTTAATGTTGTTGTTTGTTTAATATCTTTATTATGCACCCCGTTCCCATCCTGTAGCGGTAGTCAAAACATTACAGAGGTACATAATGGGTCCAGGGACTGGACCCCAAAGTTTTGATAGATGAACAAGTTACAAAGGTAATGAACTCCAGGTATCTGGTCACAATCATGACATGTTACAAAGGTAATACCCCAGGTATTACTAGGGATGCCAAGCCCATGATGACACTTCAGGTCGCTTTTTCTATCTAGGCTGGAATATTGCTGCACAATAACAGCACCTTTCAAGTTAGTTTAATATGTTTATTATGCACCCCATACCCATCCTGTGGGCGGTAGTCAAGAGATTACAGAGGTACATAATTGGTCCAGGGACTGGACTCCAAAGTTTTGATAGCTGAGCAAGTTACAGAGGCAATGAACTCACAATTTACAAAGGTAATGAACTCACAATTTACAAAGGTAATGAACTCACAATTTACAAAGGTAATGAACTCCAGGTAAGTCTGGTCACAATCATGACAAGCTACAAAGGTATTTACAGATTACAGAGGTACGTAATGGGTCCAGGGACTGGGCCCCCAAAGTTTTGATAGCTGAACTAGGTACAAAGGTAATGAGCTCACAAGTTACAAAGGTAATGAATTCTGTAGAATGGTTACTTACGTTTTTGTTCATGATTGTAGCCAAAGTACCTTAATGACAACAACATTCTCCATAGCTATCAATCGGGCTTTAGAAGATCCTACTCAACCGACACCTCCCTTATTAATCTGATGGATTACCTGAGAACTGAAATGTCAAAGGGGAACCTCATAGGCATGGTAACCTTAGACCTGCAAAAGGCCTTCGATACTGTCAACCACAATATATTATGTAATAAACTTCAAGCTATCGGTATAGGTTCTGTAGACTGGTTTAAGTCCTACCTTAGCAACAGGAGACAAATAGTCAAAATCAACAAAACAGAATCAGAACCCCTGCCGATAACATGTGGAGTTCCCCAAGGTAGTATTCTGGGTCCCTTATTATTCTTATGTTATGTCAATGATATGCCTATCAGTGTCAAGTGCAAACTCCTACTGTATGCAGATGACAGTGCTCTGTTAGTGTCAGGTAAAGACCCACAAGATATTGCTAATGTTTTAACACTGGAACTGGAGTCCTGCAGCAAATGGTTAGTAGACAACAAACTATCATTACACCTCGGGAAAACTGAAGCCATTCTCTTTGGCACGAAACATAAAGTGAGAAGGGTAAATAATTTTGATGTTCAATGTAATGGGGAGCCCATCACTTTGGTTTCATCAGTAAAATATTTGGGAATCCCCTTTGACCCATGCATGTCAGGAGAATTGATAGGGAACAGTGTAGTAAAGAAAGCGAATGCCAGACTGAAGTTCCTGTATAGACAAGCACAGTGTCTACCTACTGAGGCTCGCAGGACCCTATGTCTAGCCCTTATACAATGCCATATGGATTACGCTTGCTCTTCTTGGTACTCTGCCTTGACAAAAAAACTGAAAGATAGACTGCAAATCACCCAGAACAAAATCGTAAGATTCATCCTGGGGCTGGGACCAAGAGAACATGTAGGCCAGGATGAATTACAGCAGTTGGATATGCTGAATGTTGAAGACAGAGTAAAACAACTGAAGCTAAATCATGTTTATAAAATTGCTCACAAACAATGTCCAGAATATCTTGCTGTCAATTTTGTCAAGGTTGGGAACCAAAGCAATCATAGTACTAGGGGGAGAGAGCACAACTTTGTAGTACCCACAGTCAGTGGCCAGGCTTCAAACACCTTTTATTGTACAGCAATAAAGGAATGGAACAGACTACCCGCACATGTCAAAGCCAGTCATAGCGTGAACCAGTTCAAGAAGAGTGCCAAAAGGTGTCTGATGAATGTAGCTACAGAAAGGGAGGGGAATGATTTTCTATTTTTTAGCTAACATACGTGTAAATTTTACCTTATTCCTTGTAATGACCCTCGTATTGTAGATAGTCTTAATGACCTTGGTGTAGCAGATAGTCTTTTTAGTATGATAATAAGATGTTATCTTCATTGTAGAATAATAAGAAAATATTATAACCTTTATACTATAATAATAAGGTAAAAGGACCCCAATGGAAATAAGTCACTCTGTCTGACTTTTTTGGGTTATCCTAGGTTCTCTACACATATGCTGCTATGTATGATAATTCTATGTAACTGTATTTGTGTATACCTGAATAAACTTACTTACTTACTTACTTACTTACTTACTTACTAGAACATTCATTCTGGTACCATTGTGTTGCCAAAGAGTTAAGCTATTTTTCGGTATATATAACTCAACTTCCATAATTTTTCGATTTTTGGTTGAGCGCGTGCGGAAATTGCCCCTACCCCCAATGCCAGGGTTATCCACGCACTTTTTCAAATTCAAATTCAAATTCAAAGTTTATTCTCTATAGGGATTACAATGCTGAGTTTACAGGAATTTGGTTGTTTGGTTTACATGTAGTAAAATTGTGATTACAGAGTGTACCACTAGAACGCTTAGCATGGCTAGGCATTTCGGGCAGACTTAGTTTTATTCTTAATTATAAAACATTACAAATTATGAGGTAAGTTGGTATTATGGCTAAGTGACTAAATACTAGTTTGTGAGTTTAGCAATGTGAATGCTTTTGTTTTGGCACAGTACATAGTTTCAGTATTGGAGTATCACAGGATTCATTATTTTAAGATTGAGATTAATATTTCTGTTTATGGTCAAATGAGTGAGTGTAAGTGTGAACCACCAGGTGGTATTCGTGTAGTTAGATGACAGGGTGTATCAGGGAGATAAGATGTTTTCTAATGGTAGTTTTGAAGGTGATGAATGTGTCTGCAGTTCTAGAGTTCTCAGGTAGGGTATTCCAGATTTTAGGGCCTTTGACATACATTGAATTTTTGTAAAGGTTTAGTCGGACACGGGGAATGTCGTAGAGATGTTTGTGTCTGGTGTTATGCCTGTGGGTTCTGTCACAACTATCAAGAAAGCGTTTTAGGTCAAGGTTGATATTAGAGTTTAAGGCCCTGTAGATGTAGATTGCACAGTAGTAAGTGTGGATGTACTGAACTGGGAGTAAGTTTAGATCTATGAAGAGTGGGGGGTGTGTTGCCAGGGATGGGATTTAGTGATTATTCTTACTGCAGCTTTTTGTTGGGTTATTATTGGCTTTAGGTGTGTTGCTGCAGTTAATCCCCAAGCACAAATAGCATAGGTGAGGTATGGATAAATAAGTGAGTGGTATAGTGTGAGAAGGGCATTTTGCGGCACGTAGTATCGTATCTTGGAGAGGATCCCAACCGTTTTGGATACTGTTTTGGTTATATGCTGGACATGGGTGCTGAAATTCAGGTTGTTGTCAAGGTATAAGCCTAGGAATTTGCCCCCATTATTTCTGGTAATTAGAGTGTTGTCAATCTTAATGTTAATTTGTGCATCTCCTGCTCTGCTACCAAACATAATATAGTAGGTTTTGTCTACCTGGAGTATTACCTGGAGAGAGTTCCGGGGGTCAACGCCCCCGCGGCCCAGTCTGAGACCAGGCCTCCTGGTGGATCAGAGCCTGATCAACCAGGCTGTTGCTGCTGGCTGCACGCAAACCAACGTACGAGCCACAGCCCGGCTGATCCGGAACTGACTTTAGGTGCTTGTCCAGTGCCAGCTTGAAGACTGCCAGGGGTCTGTTGGTAATCCCCCTTATGTGTGCTGGGAGGCAGTTGAACAGTCTCGGGCCCCTGACACTTATTGTATGGTCTCTTAACGTGCTAGTGACACCCCTGCTTTTCATTGGGGGGATGGTGCATCGTCTGCCAAGTCTTTTGCTTTCGTAGTGAGTGATTTTCGTGTGCAAGTTCGGTACTAGTCCCTCTAGGATTTTCCAGGTGTATATAATCATGTATCTCTCCCTCCTGCGTTCCAGGGAATACAGGTTTAGGAACCTCAAGCACTCCCAATAATTGAGGTGTTTTATCTCCGTTATGCGCGCCGTGAAAGTTCTCTGTACATTTTCTAGGTCGGCAATTTCACCTGCCTTGAAAGGTGCTGTTAGTGTGCAGCAATATTCCAGCCTAGATAGAACAAGTGACCTGAAGAGTGTCATCATGGGCTTGGCCTCCCTAGTTTTGAAGGTTCTCATTATCCATCCTGTCATTTTTCTAGCAGATGCGATTGATACAATGTTATGGTCCTTGAAGGTGAGATCCTCCGACATGATCACTCCCAGGTCTTTGACGTTGGTGTTTCGCTCTATTTTGTGGCCAGAATTTGTTTTGTACTCTGATGAAGATTTAATTTCCTCATGTTTACCATATCTGAGTAATTGAAATTTCTCATCGTTGAACTTCATATTGTTTTCTGCAGCCCACTGAAAGATTTGGTTGATGTCTGCCTTGTCTATGTCGGATATAAGGATGAGGAACAAGGTGGGAGCGAGTACTGTGCCTTGTGGAACAGAGCTTTTCACCGTAGCTGCCTCGGACTTTACTCTGTTGACGACTACTCTCTGTGTTCTGTTAGTGAGGAAATTATAGATCCATCGACCGACTTTTCCTGTTATTCCTTTAGCATGCATTTTGTGCGCTATTACGCCATGGTCACACTTGTCGAAGGCTTTTGCAAAGTCTGTATATATTACATCTGCATTCTTTTTGTCTTCTAGTGCATTTAGGACCTTGTCGTAGTGGTCCAATAGTTGAGACAGACAGGAGCGACCTGTTCTAAACCCATGTTGCCCTGGGTTGTGTAACTGATGGGTTTCTAGATGCGTGGTGATGTTGCTTCTTAGGACCCTTTCAAAGATTTTTATGATATTGGATGTTAGTGCTATTGGTCTGTAGTTCTTTGCTGTTGCTTTACTGCCCCCTTTGTGGAGTGGGGCTATGTCTGTTGTTTTTAGTAACTGTGGGACGACCCCCGTGTCCATGCTCCCTCTCCATAGGATGGAAAAGGCTCGTGATAGGGGCTTCTTGCAGTTCTTGATGAACACAGAGTTCCATGAGTCTGGCCCTGGGGCAGAGTGCATGGGCATGTCATTTATCGCCTGTTCGAAGTCATTTGGCGTCAGGATAACATCGGATAGGCTAGTGTTAATCAAATTTTGTGGCTCTCTCATAAAAAATTCATTTTGATCTTCGACTCTCAGTCTGGTTAGCGGCTTGCTAAAAACTGAGTCATATTGGGACTTGAGTAGCTCACTCATTTCCTTGCTGTCATCTGTGTAGGACCCATCTTGTTTAAGTAGGGGCCCAATACTGGACGTTGTTCTCGATTTTGATTTGGCATAGGAGAAGAAATACTTTGGGTTTCTTTCGATTTCATTTATGGCTTTTAGTTCTTCCCGCGATTCCTGTCAGTGTTAAGCGTAAGTTTATTGGCTGTCATCCAAGTCGATATTTTGATCAGCTCCTCATTCACAATGGTGTTGAGGGTGGCAAGATTAGGGTGAGAGATGACATAAGTCGTGTCGTCAGCAAAGAGAATGGGTTTCAGGTGTTGGGATACGTTTGGAAGGTCATTGATGTATATGAGGAAGAGCAGGGGACCAAGGACACTTCCCTGCAGAACTCCAGTATCAAGTGGCCGTGTTGCTGATGCTGTGTCTTTAATGGTGACATACTGATACCTATCAGTAATGTAAGATTTGAAATAAGCAAGCGCATGGCCTCTTATACCGTAATGATCAAGTTTGTGGGGTAGGATGTCGTGGTCTACTGTGTCAAAAGCTTTTCTTAGGTCAATAAAAGTTCCTAGTGGATATTCCTTATTTTCCAATGCTGTGTAAAGCAGATCTAGCATTTTTATGATTGCATCATTAGTGCTTTTATTTTTCCTGAATCCAAATTGGCAGGGGTTGAGTATGTTTTGAGCTGTTATAAATGAATACAGTCTCCTGTGCACGAGTTTCTCAAAGATTTTGGATAGCAATGGTAAGTTAGATATTGGCCTATAGTTGTTTAAGTCTGTAGGGTCACCACCTTTATGTATTGGTGTAACCCTTGCCATCTTGAGTAGTTTCGGGAAGGTGCTAGTCTCTAGTGACTTGTTAAGAAGTAATGAAATAGCATGCGAAAGGACATGGGCCGCTCGCTTGTACAGTAATGGTGGGACATGAGACAGATTCCCCGAGTTATTTTTAAGTGACTATAATCTCGGTGACTTCCGTGGGCTCAGTTGGTGCAAGATAGAAGGAATTAGGGAAATTCCCATCTAGGTAGTCCCCGGCATGGGCATTGGTATGTGGGATTTTACTGGCGAGATTAGATCCTATGCTTGAGAAGAAGTCATTTATCTTGTTAGCTGTGTCAGTGGGATGTAGTGGTGTTTCATTAGGTTTAGTTAGGACAATATTCTTGGTTTTTCTCAGTTTGTGGGTCCCTAGAATCTGAGAGAGTGTTTTCCAGGTCTTTTTTATATCTCCTCTAGTGTCTGTGAATCTACTGGAGTAGTATAGTTGTTTGGCTTTCTTTATTACTTTGGTGAGAGCTGATGAATAGTGTTTAAGAATATCTTTGTGTATTAAGCCCGGTCTATATTGCTTTTCATAATGGTGTTTCTTGTCAATGGATTTCAGAATGGTGCTGGTTAGCCATGGGCAACCAAGCCGTTTGTTTGTGATCTGTTTTGTTTTTATAGGACAATGTTTGTTGTATAGTCTAAGTAATTTGTTAAGAAAAATGTCTGTCCAGTCATCAATACCATTGGCCTTGGAGAATTCTGTAGGCCAGTCAACAGTCTCTAGGTCAGCTGTGAACTTCCTTACTGAGGCCTCGTCATGGAGTCTAAATGAGACTTTGTTGTATTCAAGTGGTGGTTTACTAATGTTTGTCAGGAGGAAGGTAGGGTAGTGGTCTGTAGTGCTATCTGTGATTATCCCTGATTTAAGGGCGGCTAGTATATTGGTCCATATGTGGTCTATTATGGTTGCACTTGTCTCAGTGAGCCTGGTTGGTTTAGTTATTGTTGGTATGAGAAGTGCGTTGTTCATATTGTTGATGAAATCAGTTACAGGCTGATCATCTAGTAAGCCAAGGTTGATGTTGAAGTCTCCAGCTAAGAGAAGGTGGTGCTTATTCATTTGTCTGTTTGTTATTAGTGACTTCAATTTCTCACTGAAATTTGGGATGTTTGTGTGAGGTATCCGGTAAATGGCACCGATTGTTATAGGCGCCTTAAGGTTTTTTACAGTAAAATTAGCAAAAATGTATTCCCCATATTCATCACTAAAGCAAGTGGTGCTAATACAAGATAATTGGTTAGAGTAATAGATTGCAATACCACCCCCAACTTGGTTTGGTCTGCAGTTGTGAATTGCTGTGTATCCTGGTAGAGGGTAGATATCTATTGTGTCCTGCTTAAGCCAGGTCTCAGTAAGAATAATGCAGGAGAAGGGTGTCTTTAGTGATTCAAGGAGTGCTAGGAGGTCATCATAGTGTTTGCTTAAGGACCTGATGTTGTAGTTAAGTACTGATAGACTTTTAGCATTGTTTAGGATAGTGCTGGCTTGTGATGCTGTGTAATAAAGGCAGTTACTTTCCAATAGGTTTTGATTGGGTGTCAGATTATGGAGGTTTAGATCAGGGTCAACGTGATCAATCATCTTCTAGGTTTAAATTATGGTTATTTATATCCTGAGTTGTGTGTTGAGTTTTAGTACTGATATCTGTAGTGGTAGGAAGTTTGGACAAGTATATAGCTAGAGTATTTTGGTCATGTAGAGTATAGTCACTACTACACATAATGAAGTTGATGTTGTCTATGTGTTGTGCTGGAATGAACTAAAGTACAACTAGGTATAAACTAGTAATATAAAAATACAAATTAAAAATAGAACAAGACTCTCACTTGTAATTGCACTAAGGTCTAATAATGACTTTTGTGGAGTCTATGTTTTGAGCTAGAATGAGCTATAGTACAATAGGTTTAATCTAATAATATAAAAATACAAATTAAAAATAGCACTAGTCTCTCACTAGTAATTGCACTATGGTCTAATATAGTGAATTTGGTATTGACTATGTATTGAGTTAGAATGAGCTATGGTACAACTGAATTTAATCTAATAATATAAAAATACAAATTAAAAATAGCACCCGTCTCTCACTAGTAATTGCACTATGGTCTAATATAGTGAATTTGGTATTGACTATGTATTGAGCTAGAAAGAGCTATAGTACAACTAGGTTTAGTCTAATAATATAAAAATACAAATTACAAATAGCACCAGTCTCTCACTAGTAATTGCACTATGGTCTAATATAGTGAATTTGGTATTGACTATGTATTGAGCTAGAATGAGCTAGAGTAAAACTGTGATTAATCTAATAATATAATAAAGGCACAAGACTCTCAATTGTAATTGCACTAAGGTCTTATATAAGTTGTTTACAAGAATTAGAGTATAATTAGATTTAAATTGACAGGATAAAATACACAAATTAAGGTAGCAAAGGAATAATAAAAAAATGATAAAAATAAAAATGGCAATGACTTGGTTATAATATGCTAGTAAGATGGTAGACAGGATAATATAAAAGTTGTAGTTGAAAATACTAGTTTAAAAAAGTATGGAATAAAAATGGTCAATAAAAGAAGTTTACAATAAGTTTGATCAATATAGTTTAAAGTAAAATTGGGCAATAATAGGGATTTAGAATAAAATTGGGCAATTGAGTATTTTTTAAAGTGAGGTAGAATTATTGAAGACAAGTTATGGTTAGTTTATAATAAAATAAGATAGAACAGTGATGTGGTAAGTTGTAAAAAAGGAGATAGATTCTGTAGATATTAAACACAATTAAGACTATGAGGTAGGATGGTAGTTGAATACAACAATGACAATCAAAAGTAGTTGGGGTATTAGAAATTTAGGGGGGCACAAATTTATGACAATATAACACTAACGGTGGACTATGGGTATTATCTGCACTTTACTCTGATTCTGTTAGTCCAGCCTCACTTAGGAATGTTTTAAGGTCATGTTCTGTAGAGATGAAGTATCTCTTCCCAGTGGGCTGTTTCCTAACTGCGATTTTTCCATCCCTCACAAAGCACTGGTGGATTTTTTGGGCATAGCGTAATTTTCTTAGCCGATAAAGAAGGTTTTGTCTTGTTTTGGTAAGGCACTCATTGACGTAAACATCAGTTTTCATAGAAATAAATGTTTTTAGTAGGTTGTTTCTTTGTAGGCTAGTTTGGAATTTTAACAGCACTGTTTTTTTACCTGCTTGGTAGCCCATCAGTTTGCAATCGTTTAGGTCGTCACTACGTATGTTAAGGCGAAGGTGGTCCTTGATAAGCTGTAGGGTGGTCTCCATGCAGGTCTCTTGGGTGACTGTGGGTGGGAGATGTTTGCTGTTAACTACAACAGCGTCAGATAGCTGCTGTTGGTCATTATGGTCCTGGAAGTTGGTAATGACATTGGCAAGTTGTTGGTCCACTCTTGATCTTTCCTCTGTAATGTTGGTAGTAAGTAGGGTGACTTGGTCTTTTAGAGTGTTGATGGTGTCTAGGGACTGGGTGTGAGTGTTGCTTTGTTGTTCTAGTGTGTCTAGTTTATGTTCTAGAGCAGTGATCTTGTTGAGGTAATCTGCATTGCTAGCCTTTAGTTCCTGCATTTCTTGAGTTACTTTGGTGATCGTTTGGTTCTGAATCATAAGGAGTTTAGCTATTTCTGGGTCGGTGATCTTCTTGACATCAAATACTGGGAAGGAGTTATCTTGGACTGTAGCGGCGGCCATGTTTGTTGTTGTCTCTCGTGTGTTGTGGTGGTGCCGGTGGGTGATGAGGGTTGTGTCCTGGCTGGCAGGACCACAAGTTTTCCTCGTGTTATTACTGCTCTCACCTTTGATGTTAGGAGTCCTTAGCTGGTTACTGGATCTTCTTTTATTGTTCTGACCCTTGTCCATTGGCTGTGGCTTCGGGTGAATAGTAGGCGATGGGTGATGGGTGAATGTTGTGGAGTATCACTTCAGTGGCAGCGGGGTAGGAGGTGGTAATACGAGTCCTATTAGTTGGTAATTTGTGAACTTTTGGGTGATTTCTGCAGTTGCTTTATATCATTCTGGGTATCCACACATGTTAGTGTTATGTGGGTCTTGATTAGGTCATCACTGGGCTGCTGGGAACCTCAGGTAGAAGTAAAAATAGAGGACAAGGTTCCTGTTGCCACTGCCGCTGCCGCTCACAAGTCACACACCGCTACACACTTCACACACCAACACACAGACTACAATCACCTCTCCTACACCTACACCTACACCTACACCTACACTAGACTACAAAACTAACTGCCAACTCGCCACTGCTGCCCACTCTGCGATGGTAATCTCTCAAGCTTACCAATCAGACTACTCACATGTCCTTAACCCAATCTTGTCTGCTAACAATCTTCCCTCTTTAATTATCCCTCCTTCCTGCTTCTCTTCTAAGCCCCCTACAACCTCTACCTCCTCCCCCTCTCTCACCCCCCACTTCCTACACCCACCAGCTCTCCTCCTTCCTCACCCCTCACTACTTCCACCCCTCCCACCAACACCCCTACTGCTGCTGCTAAGACCACCCCTTCCCCTACCTCCTTACCCACTTCCTCATCCACTATCATAGCTTCCACTTCCTCATCCCCTACCCAAGCTTCCACTTCCTCTGCATCTACCTTTGCCCACTCCTCCACCACAACCAAAACTTCATCCAGGTCCAACTCCACCTCCACCAGACAAAATCCACT
Organism: Cherax quadricarinatus; assembly: GCF_038502225.1. Classification (NCBI taxonomy): domain Eukaryota; kingdom Metazoa; phylum Arthropoda; class Malacostraca; order Decapoda; family Parastacidae; genus Cherax; species Cherax quadricarinatus. The sequence continues at coordinate 37,947,463 of NC_091321.1, read as the reverse complement.
CAAACCTAAACCTGCCCCAACTTCTGACAGACAGACAAAAGAACATAAAAACAGATCCATCTCTTCCTCCCCCTCCAGGAAACGGGTCCGTAGCACCTACAAACACACATCCACTGATGGCACCACTATCACGGGCTTTAATCCAAACTCCTCCGCCGACATTAACTTTGCTATGACGAAACCATTAAATCATGTTTGAAGTGATTCAGTTCAATGTACGTTCTTACTTTACAATTAGACACCTACTGGCCGAGCTCCTTGAAGCAGAGAGACCAGATATTGTTTTGCTAAACAGTACCTGCCTCAAAGCCCTTCAACGTATCCGCCATTATGGTTATACTGCACTACAGTCCCCCTATGATCCCCATGATGGGGTTGCCATCCTTGTCAAATCCAACATAAAACACGAATCTCTCCCAATCCCTTTTATTCACCAACACTGTCTTGCAGTCAGAATACACACCCACCTTGTCCCCTTTATCTTTTTCACCACCTATGTTCGCCCAAACACTATTCTCAACATACACGACCTTTCCTTAGTCTTCAACTACACCAACACGCCAACATACCTACTAGCTGACATGAATGCCAAACACACCGCCTTTCATCACACCAGTAACAACCAACTTGGTCACCAATTACTCAACTTCACAAACCATAAACACCTAATTCATCTCGGCCCAGACTTCAATACCTTCTACAATCACACGGGCCAAGGCAAACCAGACATCATTCTGGCAAACCGAGCGAGCTCTCTATTTCAGCACTACATCTCACCTGGCCCTATTACAGGCTCTGATCACATCCCAGTCATCTTACACATCTCCTCCAACCCTATCCTCATTAAAACCACACCTTCTTTCTCCTACAAGAACGCTGACTGGGATGCTTTCAAACAACACATAGACAATATTAACCTCACCTATGACTACAACAACAAACCTATCTCTGACATCGATACTCAACTTGATCTCATCCAGGACACCATTACACAAGCAGCCAACAACGCAATACCAAAGAAAACTCACACCACTTGTTATTCCTTCAAACCGTCACTCAGAACAAGAAGACTAATTATCTGCTACCACAACCGCTTCCTTTACAACACACATAGATTTAATCAAGTCCGATTAGATCTCACTTACCTTAGAAACAACATTCTACACAGTCTAGACCAAGACCACAACAATCACTGGTCACAACTCATACAACAAGCAGACAAACAGCGTATTAAAAACACTAAAGCCTTCTGGAACTTTATCAAAAAAATCAGAGGCACAACTCCCACCAACAAATTCAAACACATCACCCACAATAACACACACATCTCAGACACGCAGGCTGCTACCAACATCTTCAAACACTGTGAGGGAAAAGTTCAATAGATAGGAGTAGAGAGGGAATATATATATATATATTAACAATAATTTCATTGCCGGCTACTCGTTAAGGTAGGGTCAGTCTAGCTCCCGATATTCCCGCCTTTTCTCCCCCAACCCCTAAATTGATAGTTTGTCTGCCGGCTACTAGTTAAGGTAGGGTAAGTCAAGCTCCCGTTTTTCCCGCCTTTTCTCCCCCTCCCTGAAAGTGATAGTTTGACTGCCGGCTGCTTGTTAAGGTAGGGTCAGTCTAGCTCCCACTATCCCTTCCCCTCCCTCTTCCCCCCCCCCCCGAAAGGTGACGTGTGGGGCTCTGGTTAAACAGTAAATCACTAGACTCACAGCTCCCAACTCTACTCTTGGATGTCAGAGAGGGTCACCTGGCAATCAACGAGTAGAACAGGAGAAGGACTAACGTCCAGAGACTTCTCCAGGTTGTATTGAAGTACCTGTGCACCTGTATGAAATTGCAGGATGTAACTCCACAGCATTGCAGTGGTAAAGAACCTGCTTTCCTGTCTTCGGGATAGAATACTCACTGGTATACTGTGAAGAACTAGCCAGTGGTGGTCACCAACACCTGCGACCCCCCATCATCAGCAACGGCTACGATTTCAACAACAGTGTCACCAACACCAGACACCCCAGTAGATATTAGCGTTGAGTTCAAATGTTATTTTATTCATTTAATTTTTCATTTTTCTTTCAAATAGGATATACCTTTCATGTTTTATTGTTTTATGTTTAATTTAATAAATAAAGTGTTTATCTTTGTGAATTATTATTTCTTTTTCTATTCATTAATTTTCCTGAGGAGGAGCCAGCCTGAGTAATACTGTCTGAAGTTGTTACAGGGCTGAGTACGCCTTCACAAGTGGCGACCTTGCCAGGATTAACGCTACTGAATCAAGATTCAAAGTTCAAATTCAAATTCAAAGTTTATTCTCTATAAGGATTACAATGCTGAGTTTACAGAAATTTGGTTATTGTTTGGTTTACATGTAGTAAAATTGTGATTACAGAGTGTACCACTAGAACGCTTAGCATGGCTAGGCATTTCGGGCATACTTAGTTTTATTCTTAATTGTAAAATATTACAAATTATGAGGTAAGTTGGTCTTATGGCTAAGTGACTAAATACTAGTTTATGAGTTTAGCAATGTGAATGCTTTTGTTTTGGCACAGTATATAGTTTCAGTATTGGAGTATCACAGGATTCATTATTTTAAGACTGAGATTAATATTTCTGTTTATGGTCAAATGAGTGAGCGAGTGTAAGTGTGAACCACCAGGTGGTATTCGTGTAGTTAGTTGACGGGGTGTATCAGGGAGATGAGATGTTTTCTAATGGTAGTTTTGAAGGTGATGAATGTGTCTGCATTTCTAGAGTTCTCAGGTAGGGTATTCCAGATTTTAGGGCCTTTGACATACATTGAATTTTTGTAAAGGTTCAGTCGGAAACGGGGAATGTCGTAGAGATGTTTGTGTCTGGTGTTATGCCTGTGGGTTCTGTCACAACTATCAAGAAAGCGTTTTAGGTCAAGGTTGATATTAGAGTTTAAGGCCCTGTAGATATAGATTGCACAGTAGTAAGTGTGGATGTACTGAACTGGGAGTAAGTTTAGATCTTTGAAGAGTGGGGGGGTGTGCTGCCAGGGATGGGATTTAGTGATTATTCTTACTGCAGCTTTTTGTTGGGTTATTATTGGCTTTAGGTGTGTTGCTGCAGTTGATCCCCAAGCACAAATAGCATAGGTGAGGTATGGATAAATAAGTGAGTGGTATAGTGTGAGAAGGGCATTTTGCGGCACGTAGTATCGTATCTTGGAGAGGATCCCAACCGTTTTGGATACTTTTTTGGCTATATGCTGGATATGGGTGCTGAAATTCAGGTTGTTGTCAAGGTATAAGCCTAGGAATTTTCCCCCATTATTTCTGGTAATTAGAGTGTTGTCAATCTTAATGTTAATTTGTGCATCTCCTGCTCTGCTACCAAACATAATATAGTAAGTTTTGTCAGTGTTAAGCGTAAGTTTATTGGCTGTCATCCAAGTCGATATTTTAATCAGCTCCATCTCGAATCTACCATCGGACCTTCAACACTGCATACCACAGACGGTTACCACCAGCCATGAGTAATCATTCTCTATGGTAGGACTACAGTACAGGTATTTAAAAGATTTGGTGATTGTTATAGTCTCAATTTATTGGAAGTCAAGTCAGGCAGGATATAATATTTAATTCTGCCACCTAATTGTATATGTAGCTTGAAACACTTTGGAGGATTAGACTCTAGGGACCCGAGATTTTCCAGTGACAACTTGTTTCATTGAGCTTTTCATTGTATCAAGGGAACTGTCATAGGACACGCTTGATTTGTTGGTGAGAAGATTGGATGGTCAAGGGACCCCATTCTACTTACTGTTTGCTCAGAGCCGGCATAGAACCCTTCGTTTTCGTTAATACATATTGTTTAATTGAAGCAGGGATCGAGCCCTCTGGTTTATTTACAGTTTGAGCGGAGCAGGAATTGTTAGTTAGTTTAATATGTTTATTATGCACCCCATACCCATCCTGTGGGCGGTAGTCAAAAGATTACAGAGGTACATAATTGGTCCAGGGACTGGACTCCAAAGTTTTGATAGCTGAGCAAGTTACAGAGGTAATGAACTCACAATTTACAAAGGTAATGAACTCACAATTTACAAAGGTAATGAACTCACAATTTACAAAGGTAATGAACTCCAGGTAAGTCTGGTCACAATCATGACAAAGGGAGGTCGTGGTTACTAATGGTTGATTCAAGGTTTCTAAGTCTGTAGTGACTTATAGTAACATGGTTTGTACACCTCATCTTCACTAACAATGATGATCTGATAAGAAATGTCACCATATCAAAAACAATATACTCAGATCACAACATAATTGAGGTTCAGACATGTATGCGTGGAGCCCCAGACCGACAAAATGAGACTAGTCACGAGGGAGCATTCACCAAATTCAACTTCAATAACAAAAACATAAAGTGGGACCAAGTAAACCAAGTCCTAACCGATATAAGCTGGGAAGATATACTAAGCAACACAGACCCAAACTTATGCCTAGAACAGATTAACTCGGTGGCACTCGATGTATGCACAAGGCTTATTCCTCTAAGAAAAAGGAGGAGTAGATGTAAAATAGAAAGAGACAGGTGCTCCCTTTACAGGCGACGGAAAAGAATAACAGAGCGGCTAAAAGAGGTCAATATATCTGAAATGCGCAGGGAGACACTGGTCAGAGAAATAGCAAGCATCGAACTTAAGCTAAAAGAATCCTTTAGGAGTCAGGAATCGCGGGAAGAACTAAAAGCCATAAATGAAATCGAAAGAAACCCAAAGTATTTCTTCTCCTATGCCAAATCAAAATCGAGAACAACGTCCAGTATTGGGCCCCTACTTAAACAAGATGGGTCCTACACAGATGACAGCAAGGAAATGAGTGAGCTACTCAAGTCCCAATATGACTCAGTTTTTAGCAAGCCGCTAACCAGACTGAGAGTCGAAGATCAAAATGAATTTTTTATGAGAGAGCCACAAAATTTGATTAACACAAGCCTATCCGATGTTATCCTGACGCCAAATGACTTCGAACAGGCGATAAATGACATGCCCATGCACTCTGCCCCAGGGCCAGACTCATGGAACTCTGTGTTCATCAAGAACTGCAAGAAGCCCCTATCACGAGCCTTTTCCATCCTATGGAGAGGGAGCATGGACACGGGGGTCGTCCCTCAGTTACTAAAAACAACAGACATAGCCCCACTCCACAAAGGGGGCAGTAAAGCAACAGCAAAGAACTACAGACCAATAGCACTAACATCCCATATCATAAAAATCTTTGAAAGGGTCCTAAGAAGCAAGATCACCACCCATCTAGAAACCCATCAGTTACACAACCCAGGGCAACATGGGTTTAGAACAGGTCGCTCCTGTCTGTCTCAACTACTGGATCACTACGACAAGGTCCTAAATGCACTAGAAGACAAAAAGAATGCAGATGTAGTATATACAGACTTTGCAAAAGCCTTCGACAAGTGTGACCATGGCGTAATAGCGCACAAAATGCGCGCTAAAGGAATAACAGGAAAAGTCGGTCGATGGATCTATAATTTCCTCACTAACAGAACACAGAGAGTAGTCGTCAACAGAGTAAAGTCCGAGGCAGCTACGGTGAAAAGCTCTGTTCCACAAGGCACAGTACTAGCTCCCATCTTGTTCCTCATCCTCATATCCGACATAGACAGGGATGTCAGCCACAGCACCGTGTCTTCCTTTGCAGATGACACCCGAATCTGCATGACAGTGTCTTCCATTGCAGACACTGCAAGGCTCCAGGCGGACATCAACCAAATCTTTCAGTGGGCTGCAGAAAACAATATGAAGTTCAACGATGAGAAATTTCAATTACTCAGATATGGTAAACATGAGGAAATTAAATCTTCATCAGAGTACAAAACAAATTCTGGCCACAAAATAGAGCGAAACACCAACGTAAAAGACCTGGGAGTGATTATGTCGGAGGATCTCACCTTCAAGGACCATAACATTGTATCAATCGCATCTGCTAGAAAAATGACAGGATGGATAATGAGAACCTTCAAAACTAGGGAGGCCAAGCCCATGATGACACTCTTCAGGTCACTTGTTCTATCTAGGCTGGAATATTGCTGCACTCTAACAGCACCTTTCAAGGCAGGTGAAATTGCCGACCTAGAAAATGTACAGAGAACTTTCACGGCACGCATAACGGAGATAAAACACCTCAATTACTGGGAGCGCTTGAGGTTTCTAAACCTGTATTCCCTGGAACGCAGGAGGGAGAGATACATGATTATATACACCTGGAAAATCCTAGAGGGACTAGTACCGAACTTGCACACGAAAATCACTCACTACGAAAGCAAAAGACTTGGCAGACGATGCACCATCCCCCCAATGAAAAGCAGGGGTGTCACTAGCACGTTAAGAGACCATACAATAAGTGTCAGGGGCCCGAGACTGTTCAACTGCCTCCCAGCACACATAAGGGTGATTACCAACAGACCCCTGGCAGTCTTCAAGCTGGCACTGGACAAGCACCTAAAGTCAGTTCCTGATCAGCCGGGCTGTGGCTCGTACGTTGGTTTGCGTGCAGCCAGCAGCAACAGCCTGGTTGATCAGGCGCTGATCCACCAGGAGGCCTGGTCACAGACCGGGCCGCGGGGGCGTTGACCCCCGAAACTCTCTCCAGGTAAACTCCAGGTAAACACAGCTCCGGACCTCCCGATTTCTTTAATACCCGTTTCATTTCCCCTGGTAGTTTAAGTTATTCTTACAAGTAAGTATGGATGAATACCAGTTTTGGATGAACGCTGGAAGTAAGTTAGGAATAACAGGGAAAAATTTAGAATCTTTCATTAGTGCTAAGATCCAGGAAAGACTTGAAAGAGAGAGAATTGAGAGAGAAGAAAGACAGTTAGAAAGGGAAAGAGAAGAGAAAAAGGAGAGAGAGAGAATCGAAAGAGAAGAGAAAAAGGAGAGAGAGAGAATTGAAAGAGAAGACAAAAAGGAGCGTGATAGACTTGATCGTGAGGACAGAGCTAAGATACGTGAGGAACAGGTTAAATTAAGGGAACTTGAGGAAAGAGCAAAGGACAGAGAATATGAGTTAAGAGAGAGAGAAAAGGATCGTGAGCTCGAACAAACTCGCCTTGAATTAGAGAATAAGAAGTTAACTTTCTCACAACAGCAATTAGATGAAGGAGTAATGGAACAACGTGCAGCTAGTGCACATATTCCAACACCTAATTTACCTCCCTACACAGAGGGGGAAGACATAACTTCATACATTATCAGGTTTGAAAATACCGCTACCCTCTGTGAATGGCCTGCTGACACCTGGGCTACCAGGTTAGGAATGTTATTTTCTGGTACAGCCTTGAATATCTATGCAACTTTGTCACAGGATATCCTATGTAATTATAACCTACTAAAGAAGGCAATCCTTAAAGCATATCAAAAAACCACTAATTCTTACAGGAAAGATTTCAGGTATGCCACCTTACAGCCTGGCCAGAACTTTCAACAGTTACAGGTAACACTCTTTCGTTTGTTCGACTTTTGGATAGAGAGTTCAGGAATTGATCACAGTTATGAATCTCTTAGAGACTTCATGGTTGCTGACCAGTTCCTGACAGCTCTTCCCCACCAGATACGAACATTCATCAGAGAACGTAACCTAATTAAAGCTGAGGAAGTTGCTGAGGCTGCTGACCTGTATGCTGAGGCTCACAATTCCTATAAAGACCTAAAGGGATCGAACCCTAAGGGCAAGGGTTCATCAGACCTTAAGAAATCAAAGCCTCTAGTGGAAAGTAAAATGACTTCTTTTATTCCTGTTTGTCATTTGTGTGGTGTTAAGGGACATAAACGTCCAGATTGTCCTTCTAAGAAGGTCCAAAAAGTTGGAAGATGTTTTAAAGACTGTAATGACCAAGCACCCTTCTGTTCAGGAACAGTTAATGGACTTAATGTATCTATCATTTTACGAGACACTGGATCACATGTATAGTAATTTCTGATAAGCTGTTTCCTAACCTTAAAGACACTCATTCCTCTGCTATACTTTCAGACTACTTGGGCCGTACAGACACTTTTCCTACCATCCGTTGTTACATTAGGTCTAAATGGTTCACAGGTTGGTCTGAAGCCGTACTAGCTCCCATCACTTCTTGCTCCGTACTAATAGGTAATGTAAAAGGTGCCCTTCTTCCTTCTGAGGTTGACCTTTCATCACCAAAGATGGATATAAGTGTTTCAGATCCTCTTCCTGTAGAGTCAGAGAAGCCCCTCGAAAGTTCAGATGAGACAATGTCTCGCGAGATTCATGTGGGATTAAAAACCAGTGATGATACTCTCGAAAGTGAGGAAGTAGGATCACGGTTCACTTGTTAGATGAAAGTGAAGATATCACCTCCGATACCATAAATGTCTTGACTAGGGCTCAGACCAAAGCCCAGGCTTCTCCTACTGTCCATCCTTTGATTTTCCCTGACTTTAAGCCTTTAGATATATCGAAGGACTCCTTTGTCAATTTACAACGTAATTGCCCTTCTCTTCAGAATTGCCATAATGCCGCTAAACAAAATCAAGTGATCCAAAGGAAAAACTTTTCATATAAATTTGAATATATAAAAGATATCTTGTACAAGTCAGTATTCAAATTAAATTCAGATGAGATTGACTATTCTATCTTAGTTGTTCCAAGTCAATGCAGAGAGACTGTTCTTAAAATGGCTCATGACCTGCCAGAGGCCGGACATTTCTCGCATCGTAAAACCTTAAATAAAATTAGGGAAACCTATTTTTGGCCTATAATGTCCTCAGATGTCACTACCTATTGTAGATCGTGTAAAGTTTGCCAACTGTCATCCTCCCGAGGTACCAGGCGAGTACCTATGGTCAAAATGCCTATCTTTACGGTACCGTTTGAAAGAGTAGCTATTGACATCGTTGGTCCTTTATCACCACTTTCATCTGGGGGACATAGATATATATTAACATTGGTTGATTATGCTTCGAGTTTCCCTGAAGCCATACCCTTAAAGACGATAACTACTACAGAGGTGGCTGAAGCCCTTTTGTCCATCTTCTCCAGAGTGGGCATCCCTAGAGAAATTTTGTCTGACCATGGGACACAATTTACATCTGACTTAATGCAACATCTATACCAACTTCTGGGAGTGAAGCCTTTCTTCACCACACCCTATCATCCCAGCTGTAATGGAAGGATTGAGCGCCAGCATTCGATTCTCAAGTCCATTTTAAGGAAACTTTGCTCCCTTAAACCTAAGGAGTGGCATCGTTACCTACCCTGTGCTTTGTTTGCCATGAGGGAAGTTCCCAGTGACTCTTTGGGGTTTTCACCTTTTGAACTTCTCTATGGTAGACAGGCCAGAGGTCCACTGTCCATCCTTCATGACTTATGGACTAATGAGGAGGTAAATGCTGAGGTTCAGTCTTCTTACCAGTTTCTCCTTGACCTTAGATCCAAACTTGAGGAGACCTCTGACATAGTTTCGAAGAACCTAAGTTTGTCAATGGACCAGTACAAAACCTATTTTGACTCCAAAAGTCAGAGGAGAAGTTTTAAAGTAGGAGATGAAGTTCTTGTACTTTTGCCTATCAAGTCAAATAAATTATTAGTAGCATGGAAAGAACCATATAAAGTATTAAAAATTTGTGGGAAAGTTGACTACCTCACAGAAGTCAAGGGGAAACCTAAGCTTTATCATATCAACATCCTTAAGAAATATTACCGAAGAAATTCGGTTAACTGCCTTAATAACTTTGACTTAGTTTTTCCACACGAACTTGATAAGACAACTGAAGAATGTAAAGTGTGCGTAATTGACACCTTTAACTTAGACTATGATGAAGGACTACATGACTTGGTGACTCTTGACCACTCGGATGCAACCAACATTAATATTAATGAATCTTTGGATGACCATAAGAGACATGAACTACTTCAATGTGTGAGTAACTTTTCAGACGTCTTTACTGATATTCCAGGTGTTACCTCCACGGTAGTCCATAAGATTGACTTAGTGACGGACAATCCTATCAAACGGAAATTATACACAGTTCCAGTTCACCTTAGGGATGCATTTGACCGAGAGGTAGACAAATTATTAAAACTAAAGATCATTGAACCTTCAATATCTTCATATTGTTCACCAGTAGTCATGGTTAAGAAGGAGGATAATTCATATAGACTTGCTATTGACTTCAGAGGCCTTAATGTTATAACTCGGTGGGATGCTGAGCCTATGCCCTTAATAGATAGTGATCTACACAAATTTTATGACTCTTCCTTCTTTTCAGAGATTGATATTGCACAGGCATATCATCAAGTAATGTTAGATCCTTCTTCTAAGCAGTACACCGCTTTTCCTACACACCAAGGACTGATGCAGTATAGAACTATGCCCTTCGGTTTGGTAACTGCCTGTGCTACCTACGTGAGACTGATGAGAAAGGTCTTGGGTAATATGCCAAATGTTTCAGTTTATTTTGATAACATTTACGTAATGACATCCACATGGGGCGAACATATCCAAACATTAACATCAGTTTTGCGTAGGTTACGCTCACATGGCCTCACTGCCAAGCCGAAGAAATGCTTCCTTGGGTATAACAAGATTAGATATCTTGGACTGATACTTTCTAATAACTCTCTGCAGCCTCTCCCCAGTAAGATCAAAGCTTTATTAGAATTTAAATTCCCCAAAACCAAGAAACTCATGCGTAGCTTTCTTGGTTCTGTAAATTTTTATGCACGGTTTATCCCGAATCTTGCTGATCTTACAGGCATCTTATCGGACTTCCTTAAAAAGTCTGTGAAGGAACCTCTTGAACTTTCCGACGTAGCTCGGGAAAAGTTTAATGAGATTAAAAGTATCTTTTCGAAAAACCCTATATTTAAGATTCCAGATATTAATAAAACATTTTGTTTGAGAACTGATGCCTCCAATACTGGCTTAGGTGCGGTGCTACTACAATACCATGATGGTACTCCCTTCCCTGTATGCTTCCTAAGCCGGAAACTCCTTCCTGCAGAAACGAGATACTCCACAATAGAAAAGGAATGTTTGGCCCTTGTGTGGGGTATCTCCAAACTTAAATTTTATTTGCTGGGAAAAGAATTCATTTTAGAAACTGACCACAAACCTTTGATATACCTAGAAACTTTTAAGGGAACCAACAGTCGCCTCTTGAGGTGGACATTGGCACTCCAGGCTTTTAAGTTCCATATTGTGTATATCAATGGTTCATCCAATTATTTCTCTGACTGGTTAAGTCGTGACAGTCAGTAGAAGATTTGTTGCCTTACACGACTTCCACATGTTAGAACTTTTTCCTCGCCTATTCTTCTTATACTCCTTGACTATAAGTCTTGGTATGGGGGAGTGTGAGGGAAAAGTTCAATAGATAGGAGTAGAGAGGGAATATATATATATATATATTAACAATAATTTCATTGCCGGCTACTCGTTAAGGTAGGGTCAGTCTAGCTCCCGATATTCCCGCCTTTTCTCCCCCATCCCCTAAATTGATAGTTTGTCTGCCGGCTACTAGTTAAGGTAGGGTAAGTCAAGCTCTCGTTTTTCCCACCTTTTCTCCCCCTCCCTGAAAGTGATAGTTTGACTGCCGGCTGCTTGTTAAGGTAGGGTCAGTCTAGCTCCCGCTATCCCTTCCCCTCCCTCTTTCCCCCCCCGAAAGGTGACGTGTGGGGCTCTGGTTAAACAGTAAATCACTAGACTCACAGCTCCCAACTCTACTCTTGGATGTCAGAGAGGGTCACCTGGCAATCAACGAGTAGAACAGGAGAAGGACTAACGTCCAGAGACTTCTCCAGGTTGTATTGAAGTACCTGTGCACCTGTATGAAATTGCAGGACGTAACTCCATAGCATTGCAGTGGTAAAGAACCTGCTTTCCTGTCATCGGGATAGAATACTCACTGGTATACTGTGAAGAACTAGTCAGTGGTGGTCACCAACACCTGCGACCCCCCCCCCTATCATCAGCAATGGCTACGATTTCAACAACAGTGTCACCAACACCAGACACACCAGTAGATATTAGCGTTGAGTTCAAATGTTATTTTATTCATTTAATTTTTCATTTTTCTTTCAAATAGGATATACCTTTCATGTTTTATTGTTTTATGTTTAATTTAATAAATAAAGTGTTTATCTTTGTGAATTATTATTTCTTTTTCTAATCATTAATTTTCCTGAGGAGGAGCCAGCCTGAGTAATACTGTCTGAAGTTGTTACAGGGCTGAGTACGCCTTCACAAACACATCTGGGAGAACATCTTCCACCCTCACCCACCTCACCCTAACGTTATTCAACACATTCAGAACACAGAACACTGGAACTCTGCACACACACAAGAAACAACACCAGATAGCCACATACATCTAGACTCTCTTACCTCCTCCCAAGAACTCGACACTCCTTTCACCAACACAGACATTAAAACTCTCCTCAGACACCTTCCTCCCAAGGCTCCTGGTGCCTCTGGCCTAAACCATATTATCGTAAAACACCTTCCTGACTCTATCATTACTGCCTACACAAACCTCCTCAATGCCTCCCTTGCCTCTGGATACATCCCTTCCCTCTTCAAAGCTGCTACTGCTATCCTCCTTCCTAAACCCAAAAAAGACCACTCTGATCCTAGAAACTATCGCCCTATCAGCCTTCTCGAAACTTTAGGAAAACTCTTTGAAAAACTCATCAACCATCGCCTTCGCAGATACCTGGAACACAACTCTCTACTTTCTGATGTCTAGTTTGGCTTCAGAACACACAGATCCACACAGGATGCCATTAACATCATTCTCAACTACATCCACATAAACACAGAACAAAGAAACAGGACAGCCCTGGTTTCAAAAGACATTGAAAAAGCTTTTGACGCTGTCTGGCACCAAGGGCTCAAGTACAAACTTTGCACTAACTTTAACCTGCCTCTCACTACTTGTAAACTCCTCTGCAACTTCCTAGACGGCCGTACCATGAGAATCAAATTCCAAGGCTGTTACTCTGACTATTTTATTTTATTATTATTAAAATAAAATAGTAATAATAAAATAAAATAGTCAGAGTAACAGCCTTGGAATTTGATTTGTTACTCTGACTACTTCACACTAAATGCTGGATTACCCCATGTGAAGGTTTACTCAGCCCTGTAACAACTTCAGTCAGTATTACCAAGCCTGGCTCCTCCTCAGGAAAATTAATAAACACTTTATTATTTAGAAAATATAAAAAATAAAACACTTAAATATGAAATATTAATCCTACATTAAAGAAAATGAAAAATAAAAAATATAAATAACTGAATTCAACGCTAATATATATATATAAAACTTGGGTGTCTGGTGTCGGTGACACTGCGTGTTGTTGAAATCGTAGCCGTTGCTGATGATGTAGGGGGGTGGGTCGCAGGTGTTGATGACAACACTCCGGCTCGTTCTTCACAGATTTTATAGCCATCAATAATCCGTCCAGATGACAGGAAAGCAGGTTCTTTACCACTGCAATGATGAGGGGTTATATCCTGCTATTTGCATACACAAAAAGGTAAGTGGATCAAAAATGGGACGTCTCAGAACGTTAGTCAGTCCCCTTCAATTCTACTTGTTGGTTGGCAGGTGACCCATTCTGTCATTTCAAGCTGGAAAGAGAGACAGGTTACCTACTGCTTAAGAAACCACTCTCCATGATAAGTACAATGCCTAAAAGATGTGGTGATTATTAAAACATTTAACAGATAAAGACTGAAAGGACTAAGTTAATTATTGGTCAAAAGTGAAGCTTTCAACCAATAAGTCCACTAAAATATGATCAGGCATGTACTTACAGTAGTGTTGGGAGCTGTGAGTCGAGTGATTTACTGTTTGACTGGAGCCCCACACGTCACCTTTGGGGGGGGGAAGAGGGAGGGGAAGGGATAGCGGGAGCTAGACTTACCCTACCTTAACAAGTAGCCGGCAATGAAACTATTGTTACTATACACTCCCTCAAAACCAATGCAGTTAAATCCAGCATTACATATTTTAACTACAGAAAACGTGATCCTCCATTACCTGTCGAGCTCAGAACAGCTGACACCCGCACTTATATCCCCATCACACAATTTGTCACTGTCCTTGGCGTTAATCTTGACTACCTTCTACGCTTACAGGGACACATTCAAGGGACATACCCTTGTGTTGCAGTGTCTGACAGATTGAACATTAAAATGGTATAAAATACCGACAGGTTGTTAGGTAAGACACATATGCAACAGTTAGGTATCTTTATTATGAAACGTTTCGCCTACACAGTAGGCTTCTTCAACTTTCCTGTACTTGACTGAAGAAGCCTACTGTGTAGGCGAAACGTTTCATAATAAAGATACCTAACTGTTGCATATGTGTCTTACCTAACAACCTGTCGGTATTTTATACCATTTTAATGTTCAATCTGTCAGACACTGCAACACAAGGGTATCTTGGTACAGACCTGCAATCAACTTCGACAACTTCCACTAGTGAGAGCGGCTGGATTTGAGAGGGACCTGACCTCTCAACATCTGAGTTCTTACCTCTCCTAGTGGCCTACGTCTCACCTCTTGGCGCTATAAAAAGCTCCATCCTGTCACTTCATCTCCATATTGTTTCATACTATGGAACAATGCTCTTCTCCAGACTGAGGGACTGACCACCTCAAAACTTTAAGGGTGATGGACTGATTACATCGTCTTCAAGTATCTTCTGCTTCTATCAACTTTCCTGTACTTGACTGAAGAAGCCTGGAGTTTACCTGGAGAAAGTTTCGGGGGTCAACGCCCCCGCGGCCCGGTCTGTGACCAGGCCTCCTGGTGGATCAGCGCCTGATCAACCAGGCTGTTGCTGCTGGCTGCACGCAAACCAATGTACGAGCCACAGCCCGGCTGATCAGGAACTGACTTTAGGTGCTTGTCCAGTGCCAGCTTGAAGACTGCCAGGGGTCTGTTGGTAATCCCCCTTATGTGTGCTGGGAGGCAGTTGAACAGTCTCGGGCCCCTGACACTTATTGTATGGTCTCTTAACGTGCTAGTGACACCCCTGCTTTTCATTGGGGGGATGGTGCATCGTCTGCCAAGTCTTTTGCTTTCGTAGTGAGTGATTTTCGTGTGCAAGTTCGGTACTAGTCCCTCTAGGATTTTCCAGGTGTATATAATCATGTATCTCTCCCTCCTGCGTTCCAGGGAATACAGGTTTAGAAACCTCAAGCGCTCCCAGTAATTGAGGTGTTTTATCTCCGTTATGCGCGCCGTGAAAGTTCTCTGTACATTTTCTAGGTCGGCAATTTCACCTGCCTACTGTGTAGGCGAAACGTTTCATAATAAAGATACCTAACTGTTGCATATGTGTCTTACCTAACAACCTGTCGGTATTTTATACCATTTTAATGTTCAATCTGTCAGACACTGCAACACAAGGGTATCTTGGTACAGACCTGCAATCAACTTCGACAACTTCTACTAGTGAGAGCGGCTGGATTTGAGAGGGACCTGACCTCTCAACATCTGAGTTCTTACCTCTCCTAGTGGCCTACGTCTCACCTCTTGGCGCTATAAAAAGCTCCATCCTGTCACTTCATCTCCATATTGTTTCATACTATGGAACAATGCTCTTCTCCAGACTGAGGGACTGACCACCTCAAAACTTTAAGGGTGATGGACTGATTACATCGTCTTCAAGTATCTTCTGCTTCTATCAACTTTCCTGTACTTGACTGAAGAAGCCTACTGTGTAGGCGAAACGTTTCATAATAAAGATACCTAACTGTTGCATATGTGTCTTACCTAACAACCTGTCGGTATTTTATACCATTTTAATGTACAACCTTTTCTACTCCTTGCATGATCCTGCTCCTAACCCTATTTACAAATAACCTTGGATTCGCTGACAGGTACCTTCTATGACAGGTACCATTCTGTGACCCACCTTCGCCTTAGCTTTTGGGTTAAGACATGGCTTAGTTCTACACTCCTCTCTAGCGCTAAACGTCGCATGTCCCTTCCTCCCCGCTCACCCCACCGGAGTCCCAACAGAAGAGGCTGAATTTCTCTTCTCAATATCTGTCCCACGATCGCCTTCGCTGCTGGGTTAAGCCCTGGCTCTATTTCTACGACTAAGAACACTCCTCTCCAGCACTATTCTTCGTCTGTCCCGTCTTCCCTGCTCATCCCATTTGGGATCTTACCTGAACTTTCGTTCGTTCGTACTTCAACTCCATATTGTTTCAGGCTATGGAACAATAGTCTTCTACAGACTGAGGGACTGACCACCTCAAAACTTCAAGGGTGATGGACTGATTACATCGTCTTCAAGTCTCTTCTGCTTCTATCAACTTTTCTGTACTCGACTGAAGAAGCCTACTGTGTAGGCGAAACGTTTCGAAATAAAGATACCTAATTGTTGCATATGTGTCTTACCTATCAACACTTGGACCATTTACAAAGTCACAATGTGACTTTGTAAATGTCGTCGTAAGTTCCTCTCTCCAATAAACAAATTATATAAAATATTGAAAAAGATAATGATAAAAATAAAATAATTAGAGAACACTAATGAATTATGACAACATAAATAAATTATGACACTAAAATTAATAGATTTCACTATGAAAATTAATTATCAATCAGTTGGAATTGCAAGACACAAGAAAATAATAGAATGATAAGTAAAATTGCGAATAAGCACTGAAAAACAATGAATATATACAGAAATTAATAATCTCTTATTGAATTAGCATATACACAGAAAATATATCTAGAACAAACTCTTAAGTAAAGTTATGCAAACAGTATACTCATAATAAAACAATAATACTTTACATTATAAAACTTATACTAAGTATGAATTTGATCAAAGGGAAAATTTGTAATAATGTAAGTAAAAAGAATTAAACAAGAACTGAAAGGTAAATCACTTACAGTAGCGCAGGATACACAAATAACACTTTAGGATGGCAAGCTCCAGCCGCCATGACTCGTTGCTACGGTTGCTTGCAATAAACACTGCACCGTTGCACGTCCTGCACTGCCAGTACTCCACTACTAGACTCCACACACGTCCTGCACTGCCAGTACTCCACTACTAGACTCCACACACGTCCTGCACTGCCAGTACTCCACTACTAGACTCCACACACGTCCTGCACTGCCAGTACTCCACTACTAGACTCCACACACGTCCTGCACTGCCAGTACTCCACTACTAGACTCCACACGTCCTGCGCTGCCAGTACTCCACTACTAGACTCCACACACGTCCTGCACTGCCAGTACTCCACTACTAGACTCCACACACGTCCTGCGCTGCCAGTACTCCACTACTAGACTCCACACACGTCCTGCACTGCCAGTACTCCACTACTAGACTCCACACACGTCCTGCACTGCCAGTACTCCACTACTAGACTCCACACACGTCCTGCGCTGCCAGTACTCCACTACTAGACTCCACACACGTCCTGCACTGCCAGTACTCCACTACTAGACTCCACACACGTCCTGCGCTGCCAGTACTCCACTACTAGACTCCATACACGTCCTGCGCTGCCAGTACTCCACTACTAGACTACACACACGTCCTGCGCTGCCAGTACTCCACTACTAGACTACACACACGTCCTGCGCTGCCAGTACTCCACTACTAGACTCCACACGTCCTGCGCTGCCAGTACTCCACTACTAGACTCCACACACGTCCTGCACTGCCAGTACTCCACTACTAGACTCCACACACATCCTGCACTGCCAGTACTCCACTACTAGACTCCACACACGTCCTGCGCTGCCAGTACTCCACTACTAGACTACACACACGTCCTGCGCTGCCAGTACTCCACTACTAGACTACACACACGTCCTGCGCTGCCAGTACTCCACTACTAGACTACACACACGTCCTGCGCTGCCAGTACTCCACTACTAGACTCCACACGTCCTGCACTGCCAGTACTCCACTACTAGACTCCACACACGTCCTGCACTGCCAGTACTCCACTACTAGACTCCACACACGTCCTGCGCTGCCAGTACTCCACTACTAGACTACACACACGTCCTGCGCTGCCAGTACTCCACTACTAGACTCCACACGTCCTGCGCTGCCAGTACTCCACTACTAGACTCCACACACGTCCTGCACTGCCAGTACTCCACTACTAGACTCCACACACGTCCTGCACTGCCAGTACTCCACTACTAGACTCCACACACGTCCTGCGCTGCCAGTACTCCACTACTAGACTACACACACGTCCTGCGCTGCCAGTACTCCACTACTAGACTCCACACATGTCCTGCGCTGCCAGTACTCCACTACTAGACTCCACACACGTCCTGCGCTGCCAGTACTCCACTACTAGACTCCACACACGTCCTGCGCTGCCAGTACTCCACTACTAGACTACACACACGTCCTGCGCTGCCAGTACTCCACTACTAGACTCCACACATGTCCTGCGCTGCCAGTACTCCACTACTAGACTCCACACACGTCCTGCGCTGCCAGTACTCCACTACTAGACTCCACACATGTCCTGCACTGCCAGTACTCCACTACTAGACTCCACACACGTCCTGCGCTGCCAGTACTCCACTACTAGACTCCACACACGTCCTGCGCTGCCAGTACTCCACTACTAGACTCCACACACGTCCTGCACTGCCAGTACTCCACTACTAGACTCCACACACGTCCTGCGCTGCCAGTACTCCATGAAGACAGCCTGTACTGTCAGAACACACAGCCTAGCCGTCTGCTCTGACTAGTTCATATTTCACGGCATTTACGTGCTGCCCTCTGTAGGCTCACCCAGGTCAGTGGGAGGCTCAGCCCATCCGCCCTCACTCCTAGGCCGACCGACTTGATAGACACAAGTGCTCCCCCTCCACGGACTGGCTTGCGGTCACTCCCTCACACTGCCCGTTGTGTACTCGCTCCTATCCAATTAAAGCCAAACTAGTCCATGGCCGTATCATTGCTACCTACGCTACCTTCATCGGCACTAAACCGCTGTTCAGCAGTAAGAACAGCAATAACAGTGGTGACAGCGGAGTCAACGGCATTGTGAGCCTCTTCAGGGCGGAGGGGTCAACACCATCGGTCGACGCCAGTCAACATCATCCATCGTCATCCAACGAACCTGCTGGCCTAAAGAGTTATCTGTTACTCCCAGCGTCTTGACAGGACCTGAGATAGATCTTCGTCCTAGATTTTTCCCACAAAATCTGGACATAGGCATCACGGCGTCATCTCCAGCCTTAGCAGTCACGTGTTCACCTCATCACCCTCTCTACAGCCCTTCAACACTCTCCAGCACCATTCTCCTGCCTCCTACAACGTCCCTACGCCCTTCTCAGCTACAAGAAGTAGAGGTGAGGTCGCTTAGTGTGTTGGCTTTGTGTGGCTCCACGCGTGACCACGAGGCAGCTCTGGGGTTGGTTGATACCCTAGGCAGCATGTAAATGCACCAGCCTCCTCTACAGCCTTCTCTGCTACGCAACGACGTCTGTCTCGCCGTCCATGTGTGTTGTGTTCTTCCCAGTTTCCTCCAAGAAGTTCTACCTGGCTTAACCACGTGGGAACCCAGTTGGCTTAGCCCCTAAGCCAGCTTAGTTCAGCCCTCACGCCATCTACAGCAGCTCGTGACTCATCATTGTGTCTACAACTACTCAGCGTCTACGTATCTCCAGCCAGTGCAGTTTTTTTTTGTGTTGCCCAGTTAAAATTTTTTTTTCTTTCCCTTGCTGTTACATTCCCAGTTCATCACCAGTTTTGTTTTCCCCAGTGATTAGTTACAGTAAAACTTCCTCGTCCCAGTTCAAGGTTTCACTTAAGCTTGTTTTTAGCACATTCGAGTAGTGCAGTAAATGTTTTGTTCTCCGTGTGCTGAAGCCGCAGTCAGTCAGCGCACCCAGACACGCTTACCAGTGTAAACAAACCACGCACAGCTCTGGATCACGCCGAGTTAGCCACGTTTTTCTCATGTCTTATACCTCCACAGAGTAACCCCGGTCTTTCCTGTTCTTCCCAAGTCCATCCTGATAATTTTTCCTACGACATTGAAGCCCCATAGCAGTATACAAATGCTACGAGGCGTGTAGTGTTACTAGAGCATCACTGAAAGTTTCAGGACCTGCAGCACCCGTACTTTCGTTCATCTCCTGCACTCAAAGTTAAGTAAACAGTGACTTACCTAGCATTTCCTAATATTTTGTGACATTATTTAACTGTCCTGCACCAATACAGTTAGTTACTGAAGCCATACTTCAGTAAATTGTTCAGTTTGTCATCAGTGCACATTTTGCCACTTACCTACAGCTTCTTAAATTTTGTACATTTATTTTGCACTCCTACATTTTAAATTCCAGTATTTTATTCTGCATCTTGCACCTCAGTTATTGATTTAATTTGTTCAGTGTTAACCATTTATACAATTTACCTCTCACACAGTTTGCAAGTAATTCCTGTGTGCTGTTAATTTTGTTAGTTGCACCTGCAAGTTAGTCACAGATGGTTGACAACCCTGCACTGTTTTGTTTGTTAGTGTGTTTTTTTTTTCTTTAATAAGTGTAATCTTCAAGTACTTAAGTATTAGTTTATTCTACCTGCAGTGATACAATCTGTGCCTAGCCCATTACACTTTTCTCCTGTTTCCCCATTTATTTGCTTTACACATATTCTATGTTTTATCTGTGAATATTCACCAATGTGCATTAGTTTTTGCTATTTTGTATGCCCAAGTCATTGAGTGCATTTTTGGGAACCTGCTTATTTACCATTAATTACCAAAATTACTTGTGAAGTTCATTAATTTTGATCTTGAGATTGTGAAATTTTTGTTTTTGCCAGTGTACACCCTGCTAACACCAGTTAACCTTTGCGCTTTTCTTGAATTTAATCATTTGCATTTTTATTAATTTTATTTTGTGTGCAATATAGCATTTCTTGATACAGTGTATTTTTTTTTCTGTGATTTTTGGCACTATCCCGTACTCTGATATCTTTGCTGTGCCAACTTCCCTTTGTGCAAGTGAATTACTTTTTTTTTTGCATTCCAATTTGCAACTGCCAGCACCTGCAATCTTTTTAACACTGTGCTTGCAGCACAGTTTAATGTTGTGTAGTACCTGATTTATTTTAAATTTTGTGCAATTTTTGCTACCACTGTTTACAGTTCAACTCCTTTTCATAAATTTTGTTGCCAGTCTCCTGGTGAAGTTATTGACCACCCTTAGCATCATTTTGTGCACTTCCCTGTAGTTCATTCACTTGCATACATCTCTTATTTTGTGTTTCAGAGTGTACCACTTTTTTTTTGTTGTTTTGCTCAAATTATTTCCATCACTAAGCAGTTTACCTAGTACCGTGGTGCCGTGTTCTCTCTGACTCTGTTTTGAATTGTAGCCAGTGCATACCATTTCTTGCTTTGACTTGTTTACCCTCTTCGTGACCTGCTTGGATTTGAACAATTGACGTCATGACTAAGACACGCAGTGGCCATACCGTTAGTCCAGATTCTGCTGATGCTAGCAATGGTGCCTCAGCCAGCGTGAACACGCGGCAGGGCATCGAAGCCCCAGTGACAGTTGGTCAACTTGTGGCTCAAGTCTCTACCACCAGTGGACCGGCTAATCGTCCATACCCGACCCTTCTTTTTGACGGTCGTTCAAATAGGTTAGAGCCATGGCTGCAGTCAGTCGAGACGACTGTTAAGGCCCTATTTGATAGTCCCACGGATGCACAGTACATTCGTGCTGCTGTTGCAGCAGTGGATCTCACCCGGGATGATATAGGTGCCTTTGTGCAGCTCAATCGCGTTTGTGAGATTCAGTCTTGGGACGAGCTTAAGGAGGAATTTAGGCGTTATTTTCGGCGTAGTCGCCAACGCCATTACATTGACATCGTTACCAGCGTCTTGGCCGAACGTCAATACCGGCATGAAAGCCCCCTGGCTTGCATTTGCCGGTTTGAGCAAGCCGCCAAAGACTTGACTGATGCCATCAGCTCCACTAAGTGGGTGAATGGTGACGGCTGTATTAAAGCTAAAGACATCTTCCACATGCTGGCTGTAGGCATCATGCGGAGGGATGCCCCCCCTAACCTCCGGGGTGCCATTGATGCGCTAGGACTCGGCCCTCAGCACGACGTCCTGGGTGCATATGATGCCATTGACGCGATCAAGCCGCATGCCGAGCAAGGCAAGGTTTGTCGCTTTGAGGATGATCCTATACCCATCCTTCTGGCGCCGTCCACAGTGACTCCGCGGTCGCAGCCGGAAGTCACTTTTGCCGCTGCTGTCAGACAGCCAGCCCACAAAGTTTCTAACCCCAGTCCCACTAACACTCGCCCAAGTAAAAATATTGACCACAGTAACAACAGTCAGTCTCATACAAGAAAGCAGTCATCGAGTTCCTGGACCAAGGCAAAACTTCGCCAGCAAACACCACCTCCAACCTCACCTGCTAAGCGCATAATGACTTGTTTCAACTGTGGCAAACGCGAGCACTACCAATCGGAGTGTTACAAACCTAAGTCCCCGCAAAGTAACCGTCACCGTCCCCACGCTCAGTATCAAAGTAACCGTCACCATCCCCATGCTCAGTCTCGCGAGGGAGTCTGTATGTACCACAATACTTCCAGTCATACCTCCAATGAGTGTAACAAGCTGCGAAGTATGCTGTCACCTGAGTGGAGCAAGCAGTCGTCGCACAATGCATGTGCTAGTAGAAGCCCTTCCACTAGTTTGGGGGAAGAGGCGCGTCCGCAAAACCAGCGAAAGACATAGTAACCCTGTCGGAGTCGCTGTATTCCATCCCTGTCCGCAATGCATTTGCCGCCCTGGGCAGTGATATGCTTGCCGACAGTGAGGAAACAGAGTGTCTTGACGTTGTTGCCAAGACTCGTACCATACCTTCCAGGTCGAGCCTCGTCAAGCAGCTGTGACTCCAGGGATTTTGTCGGCCTGTGCCTTCATGTTCGGTATGACAACCTGTGTGGACCGCTTATCGAGTCCACTGTCCACCATAAGCCTGTCCAGCTTTTCCTAGATACAGGTTCGGTGGTTAACATTGTCCACTCCACTCTTTTCCGAGACATTGGCCTTCACGCGGCCATGTTGACAGAGCCGTCTGTCATTTAGACCTTGAGAGGAGTCTCAGGTAATCCGCTGACAGTTCGTGGGCGTACAACGTTAGAATTTGCGGTCCAGGGTCACAAGCTGTCCGCAAAATTCTTAGTCGTAGATAGTATTGTTTTCCCTGGTGACCTGCTCGTAGGGTTCAAAACCATGGCAGACCTTAGGATTCGCTTAGATCCAGCTGAGTGGAAAGCAGAATTCAATGGAGTGGATGTGCCCTTCTGGGGCGTGTGCTTAGGATCCACTACGTGCTACTCTGTTTCAGAGTATGCACAGTGCCTGGAATCGTTGGAAACCGGTGGTTTCCATAGCACATTCTCCCCGGGGTCGGTCTCTTGTCCTGATCGACCTCGTAGTAGAGCTCGTTGCCCGTCACCTCCTGGCCATCAGTGCTTAGTTACCAGTGAAACCCAGTCTGAGGATGCCCAGTCTAACCTTCACTCTAACTCTGACGCTGTTGTAGAGAACAGCAGTTGTCAAGCCGCAGTATCCCTGTCGGCAGGCGACTGTCTGACTCGTGTCATGGCATCAGCGAGCAGAGTTACTGCTTGTACAAAGTATGACGTCACTTTGTCAGCTAACTCGCTCACTCCTGTTACGGTGTACGTGAGCAGAGCTTTTGAAGGAGACCATGTGCTGGTTGACAACGACACGTGCCGAGTCAAGGGCCTCTCCCTTGAACCATCCTTGCACACAGTGCAACGTGGTAAGTTGCAAGTCCTTGTTGTCAACATGCACAGTCGAGAGTGCAGTTCTCCCAGGTGAGTCTGCTGCTGACTCTTCCAACACCCGGCCAGTGCAGGAAGATGACCTAGCTTTGACAGACTGTCCTGAAGAGGTCCCAAAACTTCTCCAGGTTCTCAATCGTGCACGTTCTGCAGTCGCACTAGATGGCGAGTCGATGGGTTTGACCCCACTGATCTCTCACCGTATTCCACTTGACAAAGGTACTAAACCCATTTACGTACCTGCGTACCGCCTGCCACATGCGCAAAGAGTCTTTGCTGAAGAACTCATTATGCGGATGCTCCGTGATGGAGTTATTGAGGAGTCCACTTCCCCATGGAATGCTCCCCTTATTCTGGTTCCCAAGAAAGACGAAACCTGGCGCCCTGTTATCGATTACAGGAAACTGAATGCATGTATGATCCCAGACCGCTTTCCGTTGCCAGTTCTGAACGACCTGTTGCAGAACATCGGCGATAATAAGGTCTTTTCAACTCTTGACCTTCTTCAAGGGTTCTGGCAGATCCCCCTCGATGATGAGAGCAGAGAGTTGACAGCTTTCTCTACGCCAACTGGTCATTACCAGTTCAGGAGGATGCCCTTCGGCTTGCGCAGAAGCCCAATCATGTTTAGTCGTTTGATGACGACAATTTTCCGTACCCTCCTAGGTGGCACACTCATGGTCTACCTAGATGATCTCATAGTCATGTCGCAAGATGTCCCGTCACATCTCGAGAAACTTGACAGGGTATTGGACAGGCTAGCTCAGGCAAACCTTAAGGTAAAGCTCTCCAAATGTCATTTCCTCCGGAAGGAAATAAAATTTCTGGGTCACGTAGTGACTCAGAATGGCATAAAGACGGAGGAGTCTAAAATCTCGGCCGTGCAGAAATTCCCCAGACCCATGATGGCGGATGCAGTCCGGTCCTTCATAGGCCTGGCGGGTTTCTAATGCACCTTTATCGCAGGTTTCTCCACCATTGCTGCACCCCTGACACGTTTACTCAAGAAGGATGCCGATTTTGAGTGGGCGTGTGATCAGGAACGAGCTTTTGTCATTCTTAAGAACAAGTTAACATCAGCCCCAACCCTTAGATTCCCTGATTTCACCAAGGCATTTATCTTGACGACTGATGCCAGCAAAGTTGGCATCGGTGCAGTCTTGTCACAGGAATCTAATGGTAAGCAACAGCCTATTGCCTATGCTAGCCGTGTCCTTACTAAAGCGGAAGTCAATTATTCAGTGACAGAGCTAGAAGCTTTAGCCATTGTATGGGCCCTGAGTCATTTTCGGGATATCATCTATCATTATCCTATCAAGATTTACACAGATCACCTACCCTTATTGGCCCTTTTTGCGAATAAGAACCTCTCGGGAAAGCATGCTTGGTGGTCGCTCACGTTCAATGACTACAACCCTGAAATTTGCTATGTCCCAGGTAAGCAAAATGTTGTAGCTGATGCCCTGTCGAGGCATATAGCATTCGTGAGCATCGGCAACTCGTTCTCTGTTGAGGATCTCGAGAGAGCCCAACGACAGGACCCTGTGTGGTCTCCAGTCCTTCGTTTCCTGACCAAGGAGGACGTTGACTTACCGGTCAAGTCTCCCGTTCCACTGAAGGATTTGGTGGTCAACCAAGGAGTACTGTGCCATGTTGCACAGCTGGTGGACCCCGGCAGAACCATATACCAACTGGTGATACCGGAGTCCATGATACCAGCTACTCTTAGGTTGATCCACAATGTCCCAGGTGTAGCGCACCCCGGGAAGGACCGCAGTATCAAACAGGCATGAATGAAATATTTCTGGCCTAAGATGGCAGTGGACATTGCCAAGCATGTACACCAGTGTGTTGTTTGCCTACAGCACAAGGGTACCATTACAGGTCCTAACCCCATTCTAAAGTATCCCATTACAAAGGAGCCCTGGGAGAGAACTTCTGTCGACCTGTTGACGAACTTCTTGACCTCAGAGAAGGGAAATAAGCACCTGCTTGTAATGGTAGATAACTTGACGCGGTACAGTGAATTAGTACCCATTCCTGATAAAACCGCCGAAACGGTCGCTAGTGCTTTCCGTGAGCATGTTGTTCTTCGTCATACTTGCCCACGTGTCCTTCTGTCAGACAATGGGTCTGAGTTTATAAATGGCAAAATGCAGGATCTTTGCTCCAGATTCAACATTCACCAAGCGCCAGTAGCTCCACGCCACCCTGCGAGTAATGGTCTTGCTGAATGTACAAATCTCAAAGTCCTGGAGGTGCTCAGGGTAATAGTTAACCCAAGTTGTACTACATGGGATGAGGCTATCCCAGATGTTCAGTGTACATTAAATTCCTCCCTCAACAGCTCGATCAGTGAGACACCTCATTTTGCTTTGTATGGCTATGACAAGCGCTTACCATATGAAATTCTGTTTGCTCCACCTAGACCTACTTAAGATACTGATAACCCCAGTGTAGTAAAGATGCGGACAACGCAGCTTGTCTTCCAGCGGGTACGAGAGAACCTTATGAAAGCTACTGATAGGTTCACGTCTGAGCGCAATGCCTGCACCAAGGAAAGCAAAGTGGAACCAGGTTGCAAAGTTATGTTGCTCAACCCAGTGCAGACCCCAGGTATGCACAAACTTGTCCCAAAATTTGTGGGTCCTTACCGTGTCCTACGACAGCTCCATGGCAATAAGTTCGAGGTGAGGGAGATTGCTACGGGAACTATCAATGAAGCCCACCTTGATCACATGAAGTATGTGGACCATGTGCAGGCCGAAGCAGAGCTGGAGTTGCGTGCATTGCAACGCCACAATCAGACCAATGCTAGGGACAACCCGTCTATCCCTTCTCCCACTACTACTGTTACGGAAGACGGCCCAGTAAGGCTCCATACTTATGGCCTGCAACCCAGGACAACAGTACATTTCTGTGACATTGACATACCTACTGACTTGTCTGACTCCTACGCTAGTTATGCTAATTGTTTGCTTGCAGAAATGGGTATAAATGCGCACACATTTTATAGCTAGTCGATAATGAAGTCAGGGTGGACAACATCATGTAATTATGTAAATACTTTTAGAAGGGTACCCAGAGTGTAATGAATTCCATGGATATAGTATTATTGTAGGTATGTGCACCCAGTGTTTTTATAAAAAAAAAAAGAGCCTGTATTACAGTCAGGGCAGTGCTGCCCTCTGAGTCACATGTCACACCTTAGGAAATGCTACTGTCAGTCATTGTTTGCAGATGTGAGGGTGCAACAACGTTCGTAGACGAGTGGTCAACTGATGTTCAGCCCTGCGGACAACCTGTATAAAGAAGATTTTAGTTCCAGTGTTGACGTCTCCGGACTCTCTCCTCGATGAAACAGCGCAGGCAAACCAGTTTTCTCTTCCCCTGGATGGGAGAGTTTTTTTTTGCCTGTTGCATTCTTATGTCCATTTTTGATTTACTAGTGAGCGAAAGCCAGTCCCTCTCTGGGGGAGCTAGTGTAAGTAATTCCTTTATACCTATGGGCCCACCAGTATTGTTGCGTTGGGAGGACACGAGGTGCGTGGCCGAGCAAATGTAGACAGCCTGTACTGTCAGAACACACAGCCTAGCCGTCTGCTCTGACTAGTTCATATTTCGCGGCATTTAGGTGCTGCCCTCTGTAGGCTCACCCAGGTCAGTGGGAGGCTGAACCCATTCGCCCTCACTCCTAGGCCGACCCTCTTGATAGACACAAGTGCTCCCCCTCCACGGACTGGCTTGCGGTCACTCCCTCACACTGCCCGTTGTGTACTCACTCCTATCCAATTAAAGCCAAACTAGTCCACGGCCGTATCATTGCTACCTACGCTACCTTCATTGGCACTAAACCGCTGTTCAGCAGCAAGAACAGCAATAACACTAGGCATAACAGTGACTCTCTTTGCACTGCAAATTTTTATTGTAATTACACGCTGTAAACTAAGTAAATAAGACTCCCTACATGTCAATCCTATTGTAAACTTGCAAAGAATAAAGAATCTGAATCTGATTTACTAACTAACTTACTGACTAATTTACTGACTGACTGGCTAATTTACTGTCTGGTTTACTGACTTACTGACTGACATGGCTGATTTGCCGTTAGACTGACTGACTTATTGGCTGATCTACTGACTGACTTACTTGACTGACTGATTTACTGACTGTATTACTGAGAGACTGATTCACTGATTGACTGACTTACTTGACTGACTTACTGATTTACTGACTGAATGACTTGACTTACTGACATGACTTACCGACTTGACTTACTGACTAGACTGATTTTTTACTGAAGATGATCCTGAAACGGGGTCTAGAGCAGTTGATGCCTTACCATCAGTTATATAATGTACTGCTGGGTAAAAATAGAACAGAAAACCATTACAAGACATGTTTGTTTCCCAGCTCGGGCATGTCAGTGAGCCTCATGGATTCAAGCTATTTCAATCTCCTCCTGTATGTTCTAACCTCACAAGCTCATTGATACAAAAAAAATTGTGAGGTCAGAACATATAGAAGATTGTAATAGATTGAATTCATGACTGAGACTCACTGGCGTGCCTGGGCTGGGAAAGAAACATGGCTTGTGAACCAGGCTGCCCAGTTTATGCAATATTTTTGAAAAAAATCATTCTGAACCTAGCGGAAAAATATATTTCAGTGTGTTTGTTTATTATTAATTTATTGTAAACTTATTTGAAATAAATTTAGTTGGATTAGGCTAAATTAAACTGCACTTGTTATAATAAGGTTCTTTCGGTACAAAATCATTAATTCTTGTATTAACATCAATGAAAAAAATATATATATTTTTAAATGTATTAGAGAAAATTTTAGAATGGACTTAATTATAAATGGGTTCTTGCTAAATAACCTGTTTTTACCTATTTGGCTTTTGTATAGCTGAATGGATAAGAGTGCTGCCTGGGAATCTTGTCGGTCCCATTAGCAGTATCGAGTCCTGCTGACTGCGATCTTTTTCTCTCTCTAATCACACACACACACACACACACACACACACACACACACACACACACACACACACATATATATACAGTGGACCCCCGAGTTTCGGCAGCCTTGACTTTCGTGAAATTTGACCTTCGGCGAGTTTTTTTTTGGCAAAATTTGGCCTCGAGTTTCATGAAAAGACTCGTGTTTAGGCAACCGTCCAGTACCCGTCCGCCCATCACCGCGCAAACCAAGCCAGTCTCCCACGCCATTCAAGCTCAGTGTGCCATTGTTTACCAACACTTGACCATCACTCCACGGGTTCATACATTTCATAATACAGTAATCCAGTGTTGTTTGTGCTTGCAACTGCTAAATAAGTCATCATGGACCCAAGGAAAGCTAGTGCAAGCCCTTTGGTAAATAAAGTGAATGACAGGGATGTGGAAGAGTTGGTGGAGGACCACAGGGAAGAGCTAACCACTGACGAACTGCCGAGGAACTTGCTTCAGAGGACGAGGAAGAGGGTGTGGATGAGGTGCCTTCTTCAGTGATTAAAGATGTGAAGAATGTGGAATGAGTTGCAAAGTTTTGTTGAAAAGTATCACCCTGACCATGCTGAAACAAGCCATATCTGCAACAAGTACAATTACAGTGTTGCGTCCTACTTCAGGGAAATCTTAAAGAAACGCCAGAAAAAGACCTCTCTGGACAGATATTTTGTGCGACAGGGGTCCAGTGACTCTCAAGTTGTTCCCAGTTGCATTAAAAGAAGAAGGGAAGTAACCCCAGATAAGGACTTGCTACCTAAAGTCCTAATGGAAGGAGATTCTCCTTCCAAACAATAGTGTACACCTTTCTCCTATCCCCTACTCCCGTCTTCCATCTACACAGAAGTCTTCAAGAAAGGTAAGTGTAATGTTATTATTATTTTTTTTAAATGTATATACTTGATTTCTGATTGTTTTCATTATGTAAATCTTTATTTAATTTGAAAAAAAAAATTTATTTTAATATTTTTGGGTGTCTGGAATGGATTAATTTTATTTCCATTATTTCTTATGGGGGAAATGGTTTCGAGTTTCGTGAGTTTCGACCTTCGGCGGGCTCTCTAGAACGGATTAATCACGAAACTCGGGGGTCCACTGTATATACTATATATATATATATATATATTATATATTTTTTTTTTTATCACACTGGCCGATTCCCACCAAGGCAGGGTGGCCCAAAAAAGAAAAACTTTCACCATCATTCACTCCATCACTGTCTTGCCAGAAGGGTGCTTTACACTACAGTTTTTAAACTGCAACATTAACACCCCTCCTTCAGAGTGCAGGCACTGTACTTCCCATCTCCAGGACTCAAGTCCGGCCTGCCGGTTTCCCTGAACCCCTTCATAAATGTTACTTTGCTCACACTCCAACAGCACGTCAAGTATTAAAAACCATTTGTCTCCATTCACTCCTATCAAACACGCTCACGCATGCCTGCTGGAAGTCCAAGCCCCTTGCACACAAAACCTCCTTTACCCCCTCCCTCCAACCTTTCCTAGGCCGACCCCTACCCCGCCTTCCTTCCACTACAGACTGATACACTCTTGAAGTCATTCTGTTTCGCTCCATTCTCTCTACATGTCCGAACCACCTCAACCCTTCCTCAGCCCTCTGGACAACAGTTTTGGTAATCCCGCACCTCCTCCTAACTTCCAAACTACGAATTCTCTGCATTATATTCACACCACACATTGCCCTCAGACATGACATCTCCACTGCCTCCAGCCTTCTTCTCGCTGCAACATTCATCACCCATGCTTCACACCCATATAAGAGCGTTGGTAAAACTATACTCTCATACATTCCCCTCTTTGCCTCCAAGGACAAAGTTCTTTGTCTCCACAGACTCCTAAGTGCACCACTCACTCTTTTCCCCTCATCAATTCTATGATTCACCTCATCTTTCATAGACCCATCCGCTGACACGTCCACTCCCAAATATCTGAATACATTCACCTCCTCCATACTCTCTCCCTCCAATCTGATTTTCAATCTTTCATCACCTAATCTTTTTGTTATCCTCATAACCTTACTCTTTCCTGTATTCACCTTTAATTTTCTTCTTTTGCACACCCTACCAAATTCATCCATCGCCTGTTCTGCAAATTCTAAACACACACACACACACACACAGACACACACACACACACACACACACACAGATATATATATATATATATATATATATATATATATATATATATATATATATATATATATATATATATATATTTATTATTTTTTTTTATTATCACACTGGCCGATTCCCACCAAGGCAGGGTGGCCCGAAAAAGAAAAACTTTCACCATCATTCACTCCATATATATATATTATATATATATATATATATATATATATATATATATATATATATATATATATATATATATATATATATATATATATATATATATATATATATATATATATATATATAGGGAGGAAGGGGTAGCAGTAATGTTAAATGATCAGTTATGGAAGGAGAAAAGAGAATATGAATGTGTAAATTCAAGAATTATGTGGATTAAAGTAAAGGTTGGATGATAGAAGTGGGTCATAATAAGCATGTATGCACCTGGAGAAGAAAGGAATGCAGAGGAGAGAGAGAGATTTTGGGAGATGTTAAGTGAATGTATAGGAGCCTTTGAACCAAGTGAGAGAGTAATTGTGGTAGGGGACCTGAATGCTAAAGTAGGAGAAACTTTTAGAGAGGGTGTGGTAGGTAAGTTTGGGGTGCCAGGTGTAAATGATAATGGGAGCCCTTTGATTGAACTTTGTATAGAAAGGGGTTTAGTTATAGGTAATACATATTTTAAGAAAAAGAGGATAAATAAGTATACAAGATATGATGTAGGGCGAAATGACAGTAGTTTGTTGGATTATGTATTGGTAGATAAAAAACTGTTGAGTAGACTTCAGGATGTACATGTTTATAGAGGGGCCACAGATATATCAGATCACTTTCTAGTTGTAGCTACACTGAGAGTAAAAGGTAGATGGGATACAAGGAGAATAGAAGCATCAGGGAAGAGAGAGGTGAAGGTTTATAAACTAAAAGAGGAGGCAGTTAGGGTAAGATATAAACAGCTATTGGAGGATAGATGGGCTAATGAGAGCATAGGCAATGGGGTCGAAGAGGTATGGGGTAGGTTTAAAAATGTAGTGTTAGAGTGTTCAGCAGAAGTTTGTGGTTACAGGAAAGTGGGTGCGGGAGGGAAGAGGAGCGATTGGTGGAATGATGATGTAAAGAGAGTAGTAAGGGAGAAAAAGTTAGCATATGAGAAGTTTTTACAAAGTAGAAGTGATGCAAGGAGGGAAGAGTATATGGAGAAAAAGAGAGAGGTTAAGAGAGTGGTGAAGCAATGTAAAAAGAGAGCAAATGAGAGAGTGGGTGAGATGTTATCAACAAATTTTGTTGAAAATAAGAAAAAGTTTTGGAGTGAGATTAACAAGTTAAGAAAGCCTAGAGAACAAATGGATTTGTCAGTTAAAAATAGGAGAGGAGAGTTATTAAATGGAGAGTTAGAGGTATTGGGAAGATGGAGGGAATATTTTGAGGAATTGTTAAATGTTGATGAAGATAGGGAAGCTGTGATTTCGTGTATAGGGCAAGGAGGAATAACATCTTGTAGGAGTGAGGAAGAGCCAGTTGTGAGTGTGGGGGAAGTTCGTGAGGCAGTGGGTAAAATGAAAGGGGGTAAGGCAGCCGGGATTGATGGGATAAAGATAGAAATGTTAAAAGCAGGTGGAGATATAGTTTCGGAGTGGTTGGTGCAATTATTTAATAAATGTATGGAAGAGGGTAAGGTACCTAGGGATTGGCAGAGAGCATGCATAGTTCCTTTGTATAAAGGCAAAGGGGATAAAAGAGAGTGCAAAAATTATAGGGGGATAAGTCTGCTGAGTATACCTGGTAAAGTGTATGGTAGAGTTATTATTGAAAGAATTAAGAGTAAGACGGAGAATAGGATAGCAGATGAACAAGGAGGCTTTAGGAAAGGTAGGGGGTGTGTGGACCAGGTGTTTACAGTGAAACATATAAGTGAACAGTATTTAGATAAGGCTAAAGAAGTCTTTGTGGCATTTATGGATTTGGAAAAGGCATATGACAGGGTGGATAGGGGGGCAATGTGGCAGATGTTGCAAGTGTATGGTGTAGGAGGTAGGTTACTGAAAGCAGTGAAGAGTTTTTACGAGGACAGTGAGGCTCAAGTTAGAGTATGTAGGAAAGAGGGAAATTATTTCCCAGTAAAAGTAGGCCTTAGACAAGGATGTGTGATGTCACCGTGGTTGTTTAATATATTTATAGATGGGGTTGTAAGAGAAGTAAATGCGAGGGTCTTGACAAGAGGCGTGGAGTTAAAAGATAAAGAATCACACACAAAGTGGGAGTTGTCACAGCTGCTCTTTGCTGATGACACTGTGCTCTTGGGAGATTCTGAAGAGAAGTTGCAGAGATTGGTGGATGAATTTGGTAGGGTGTGCAAAAGAAGAAAATTAAAGGTGAATACAGGAAAGAGTAAGGTTATGAGGATAACAAAAAGATTAGGTGATGAAAGATTGAATATCAGATTGGAGGGAGAGAGTATGGAGGAGGTGAATGTATTCAGATATTTGGGAGTGGACGTGTCAGCGGATGGGTCTATGAAAGATGAGGTGAATCATAGAATTGATGAGGGAAAAAGAGTGAGTGGTGCACTTAGGAGTCTGTGGAGACAAAGAACTTTGTCCTTGGAGGCAAAGAGGGGAATGTATGAGAGTATAGTTTTACCAACGCTCTTATATGGGTGTGAAGCATGGGTGATGAATGTTGCAGCGAGGAGAAGGCTGGAGGCAGTTTAGATGTCATGTCTGAGGGCAATGTGTGGTGTGAATATAATGCAGAGAATTCGTAGTTTGGAAGTTAGGAGGAGGTGCGGGATTACCAAAACTGTTGTCCAGAGGGCTGAGGAAGGGTTGTTGAGGTGGTTCGGACATGTAGAGAGAATGGAGCAAAACAGAATGACTTCAAGAGTGTATCAGTCTGTAGTGGAAGGAAGGCGGGGTAGGGGTCGGCCTAGGAAAGGTTGGAGAGAGGGGGTAAAGGAGGTTTTGTGTGCGAGGGGCTTGGACTTCCAGCAGGTATGCATGAGCGTGTTTGATAGGAGTGAATGGAGACAAATGGTTTTTAATACTTGACGTGCTGTTGGAGTGTGAGCAAAGTAACATTTATGAAGGGGTTCAGGGAAACCGGCAGGCCGGACTTGAGTCCTGGAGATGGGAAGTACAGTGCCTGCACTCTGAAGGAGGGGTGTTAATGTTGCAGTTTAAAAACTGTAGTGTAAAGCACCCTTCTGGCAAGACAGTGATGGAGTGAATGATGGTGAAAGTTTTTCTTTTTCGGGCCACCCTGCCTTGGTGGGAATCGGCCAGTTTGATAATAAAATATATATATATATATGTGTTTGTGTGCGTGTGTGTGTGTGTGTGTGTTTAGAATTTGCAGAACAGGCGAAATATTCACAAACACTAATCACCCAGGAACCTTGGGACAAGGTAAGATATGATAAGATAAGATAAGATTTCGTTCGGATTTTTAACCCCGGAGGGTTAGCCACCCAGGATAACCCAAGAAAGTCAGTGCGTCATCGAGGACTGTCTAACTTATTTCCATTGGGGTCCTTAATCTTGTCCCCCAGGATGCGACCCACACCAGTCGACTAACACCCAGGTACCTATTTGCTGCTAGGTGAACAGGACAACAGGTGTAAGGAAACGTGTCGAAATGTTTCCACCCGCCGGGAATCGAACCCGGGCCCTCCGTGTGTGAAGCGGGAGCTTTAGCCACCAGGCCACCGGGCCACCCACAAGGTATGTAGTGCTCTAGCCATCGTACCACACTGGACCAATACTTTGGCATCCAGCCAAAGCTAGACATTTTGATCCAAGGCAACCAGAATTTAGGCAAGTGGTGTTAGCTATTTTATCTCATCCCCTGCATGAGATGAAATAGCTAACACCACCCTGCAAGGGTTACACCAATTCATAAAGGTGGTGACCCTACAGACTTAAACAACTACAGTGGACCCCCGCATAGCGAACTTAATCCGTGCAAGAGGGCTGGTCGTTATGCGAAATGTTCGCTATGCGAATTAATTTTCCCCATAAGAAATAATGGAAATAAAATTAATCCGTGCAAGACACCCAAAAGTATGAAAAAAAATTTTTTTTACCACAAAAAAATGTTAATTTTAGTACACACAAACTGAAAAAGGCATGCACAGTTACATGACACTTACTTTTATTGAAGATCTGGTGATGATTGATGGGATGGGAGGAGGGGAGAGAGAGTGTTAGTGTTTAGAAGGGGAATCCCCTTCCATTAGGACTTGAGGTAGCAAGTCCTTTTCCGGGGTTACTTCCCTTCTTCTTTTAATGCCACTAGGACCAGCTTCAGAGTCACTGGACCTCTGTCGCACAACAAATCTGTCCATAGAGCTCTGTACCTCCCGTTCCTTTACGATTTGTCTAAAATGGGCCATAACATTGTCATTGAAATAGTCACCAGCACGGCTTGCAACAGCTGTGTCAGGGTGATTTTCATCCATAAAGGTTTGCAGTTCAACCCACTGTGCACACATTTCCTTAATTTTTGAAGTAGGCACAATGGATTCCACAACTGGCATAGGCTTCTCAGGGTTAGCCCCAAACCCTTCAAAATCTTTCTTAATTTCCATACTAATTCTCACCCTTTTTACCACAGGGTTGGCACTAGAAGCTTTCTTGGGGCCCATGGTCACTTATTTTCCAGAAACAGCACCGAAAACACTGTAATAATACGAAATATTCCGAGTGTATGCTTGAATGTTACCGCGGAGGCTGGCTGGTAAACAATGGACGCGTCTCGGACGAAGGTCGCTGAGCGGGTTTTTGTCCACTATGCGGGGCAAAATTTTGGCGAACAAAGCGTTCGCTATGCGGATTGTTCGCTATGCAAGGCGTTCGCTATGCGGGGGTCCACTGTATAGGCCAATATCTAACTTACCATTGCTATCCAAAATCTTTGAGAAACTTGTGCACAGGAGACTGTATTCATTTATAACGGCTCAAAACATACTCAACCCCTGCCAGTTTGGATTCAGGAAAAATAAAAGCACTAATGATGCAATCATAAAAATGCTAGATCTGCTTTACACAGCACTGGAAAATAAGGAATATCCACTAGGAATTTTTATTGACCTAAGAAAAGCTTTTGACACAGTAAACCACGAAATCCTACTCCACAAACTTGACCACTACGGTATAAGAGGCCATGCGCTTGCTTATTTCAAATCTTACATTACTAATAGGTATCAGTACGTCACCATTAAAGACACAGCATCAGCAACACGGCCACTTGATACTGGAGTTCCGCAGGGAAGTGTCCTTGGTCCCCTGCTCTTCCTCGTATACATCAATGACCTACCAAACGTATCCCAACACCTAAAACCCATTCTCTTTGCTGATGACACGACTTATGTCATCTCTCACCCTAATCTTGCCACCCTTAACACCATTGTGAATGAGGAGCTGATTAAAATATCGACTTGGATGACAGCCAACAAACTTACGCTTAACACTGACAAAACTTACTATATTATGTTTGGTAGCAGAGCAGGAGATGCACAAATTAACATTAAGATTGACAACACTCTAATTACCAGAAATAATGGGGGAAAATTCTTAGGCTTATACCTTGACAATAACCTGAATTTCAGCACCCATATCCAGCATATAGCCAAAAAAGTATCCAAAACGGTTGGGATCCTCTCCAAGATACGATACTACGTGCCGCAAAATGGCCTTCTCACACTATACCACTCACTTATTTATCCATACCTCACCTATGCTATTTGTGCTTGGGGATCAACTGCAGCAACACACCTAAAGCCAATAATAACCCAACAAAAAGCTGCAGTAAGAATAATCACTAAATCCCATCCCTGGCAGCACACCCCCCCACTCTTCAAAGATCTAAACTTACTCCCAGTTCAGTACATCCACACTTACTACTGTGCAATCTATATCTACAGGGCCTTAAACTCTAATATCAACCTTGACCTTAAATGCTTTCTTGATAGTTGTGACAGAACCCACAGGCATAACACCAGAAACAAACATCTCTACGACATTCCCCGTGTCCGACTAAACCTTTACAAAAATTCAATGTATGTCAAAGGCCCTAAAATCTGGAATACCCTACCTGAGAACTCTTGAAATGCAGACACATTCATCACCTTCAAAACTACCATTAGAAAACATCTTATCTCCCTGATACACCCCGTCAACTAACTTCACGAATACCACCTGGTGGTTCACACTTACACTCGCACACTCATTTGACCATAAACAGAAATATTAATCTCAGTCTTAATATAATGAATCCTGTGATACTCCAATACTGAAACTATATACTGTGCCAAAACAAAAGCATTCACACTGCTAAACTCACAAAATAGTATTTAGTCACTGAGCCATAATACCAACTTACCTCATAATTTGTAATATTTTACATTTAAGAATAAAACTAAGTATGCCCGAAATGCCTAGCCATGCTAAGCGTTCTAGTGGTACACTCTGTAATCTCAATTTTACTACATGTTAAACCAAACAATAATCAAATTTCTGTAAACTCAGCATTGTAATCCTTATAGAGAATAAACTTTGAATTGCCTGAATGCTGCCTACCTTGGATCAAAACATCTAGCATTGGCTGGAAGCCAAGGCATTGGTCCAGTGTGGTACAGTGGTTAGAGCACTGTGTACCTTGTCCCATGGTTTATTTATTTATTTATTTATTTATTTATTTAAAAATTTGAGCACACATACAGAGGTACAACAAATACAGGTAAGAGCAGTATGCCAAAGCCACTTATACTATGCATAGCATTACGGGCTGGCTTAAAATTAACTTAAGATTAACTAAGCAATGATGAAATCAGTGATAAAACATTAATGTAAACAGGTTACTATAAAGCACAAGTGAGTATTACAAAGACAGGTCATATGGTTGTATGCATTGTTGTACATTCAGTAGAATGGAGTATTCTGTTAGGTAGTGTATTTAAAAAATAATAAAGTTAGATTGGGTTTTAGGTTTAACATTTATGTGATATAATTGTGAGAAACATTTAAGATATACAATTTATAAGGTTCGTAGGTTTGAGTCTCCCTTGACCTGAGATTAGTGTTTGTGAATATACATATACAGTGGACCCTCGACTTACGATATTAATCTGTTTCAGAGAGCTCATCGTTAGATGAAATTATCGTAAGTTGAATTAATTTTCCCCATAAGAAATAATGGAAATCCAATTAATCCATTCCAGACACCTAAAAGTATGAAAAAAAATTATTTTACCCCACATGAAATATACATTTTCCTACACATAAAAAGAAGGATACATGCACAATATGCATACTGTACTAAATGAAGAATAAATGACATTTACCTTTATTGAAGATGTAGAGATGAGTGATGGGATGGGAGGGGGAGATGGAGGTTTATTATTTTTTGGAAGGGGAATCCCTTCCATAAGAACTTTAGGTAGTAAGTCCTTTTCCGGGGATACTTCCCTTCTTTGATATTTTAATGCCACTGGGAACAACTTGAGAGTCACGGGACCTCTGTCACACCAAAGATCTGTCCATAGAGCTCTGTGCCTCACGTTCCTTTAAGATTTTCCTAAAGTGGGTCACAACATTGTCATTATAAAAGTCACCAGCACGGCTTGCAATAGCTTGTCAGGGTAATTTTCTTCCATAAAGGTTTGGACGTCAACCCACTTTGCACAAATTTCCTTAATCTTTGAAGAAGGCAACTTCCTCAATGTCTCTCTCCCCTCCTCTGAAACAATTTCCTCAGTTGTGGCCTCTTGCTGTTGCAGATGCTCTTGCAGCTCATCAGTGGTTAGCTCTTCATCGTCATCCTCCACCAACTCTTCCACATCCTCCCCACTAACCTCCAACCCCATGGACTTCCCCAATGCCACAGTAGATTCCACAACTGGCATAGGCTCCTGTCTCCTGTCTGTCTCAACTATTGGATCACTACGACAAGGTCCTAAATGCACTAGAAGTCAAAAAGAATGCAGATGTAATATATACAGACTTTGCAAAAGCCTTCGACAAGTGTGACCATGGCGTAATAGCGCACAAAATGCGTGCTAAAGGAATAACAGGAAAAGTCGGTCGATGGATCTATAATTTCCTCACTAACAGAACACAGAGAGTAGTCGTCAACAGAGTAAAGTCCGAGGCAGCTACGGTGAAAAGCTCTGTTCCACAAGGCACAATACTCGCTCCCATCTTGTTCCTCATCCTCATATCCGACATAGACAAGGATGTCAGCCACAGCACCGTGTCTTCCTTTGCAGATGACACCCGAATCTGCATGACAGTGTCTTCCATTGCAGACACTGCAAAGCTCCAGGCGGACATCAACCAAATCTTTCAGTGGGCTGCAGAAAACAATATGAAGTTCAACGATGAGAAATTTCAATTACTCAGATATGGTAAACATGAGGAAATTAAATCTTCATCAGAGTACAAAACAAATTCTGGCCACAAAATAGAGCAAAACACCAACGTCAAAGACCTGGGAGTGATCATGTCGGAGGATCTCACCTTCAAGGACCATAACACTGTATCAATCGCATCTGCTAGAAAAATGACAGGATGGATAATGAGAACCTTCAAAACTAGGGAGGCCAAGCCCATGATGACACTCTTCAGGTCACTTGTCCTATCTAGGCTGGAATATTGCTGCACAC
Source organism: Cherax quadricarinatus (assembly GCF_038502225.1). Lineage (NCBI taxonomy): Eukaryota > Metazoa > Arthropoda > Malacostraca > Decapoda > Parastacidae > Cherax > Cherax quadricarinatus. Next base: position 37,907,774 of record NC_091321.1, on the reverse strand, counting down.
TAACAGCACCTTTCAAGGCAGGTGAAATTGCCGACCTAGAAAATGTACAGAGAACTTTCACGGCGCGCATAACGGAGATAAAACACCTCAATTATTGGGAGCGCTTGAGGTTCCTAAACCTGTATTCCCTGGAATGCAGGAGGGAGAGATACATGATAATGTACACCTGGAAAATCCTAGAGGGACTAGTACCGAACTTGCAAGCGAAAATCACTCACTACAAAAGCAAAAGACTTGGCAGACGATGCACCATCCCCCCAATGAAAAGCAGGGGTGTCACTAGCACGTTAAGAGACCATACAATAAGTGTCAGGGGCCCGAGACTGTTCAACTGCCTCCCAGCACACATAAGGGGGATTACCAACAGACCCCTGGCAGTCTTCAAGCTGGCACTGGACAAGCACCTAAAGTCAGTTCCGGATCAGCCGGGCTGTGGCTCGTACGTTGGTTTGCGTGCAGCCAGCAGCAACAGCCTGGTTGATCAGGCTCTGATCCACCAGGAGGCCTGGTAACAGACCGGGCCGCGGGGGCGTTGACCCCCGGAACTCTCTCCAGGTAAACTCCAGGTTAGCTCCAAACCTTTCAAAACCCCTCTCTTGTACACATTCTGGCCACAATTTCCTCCAAGCAGAGGTCAAGGTCCAGTTAGTCACTCCCTCCCAAGCCTTACCTATAAGGTTTATGCAATTGAGAATACTAAAGTGATCATTCCAGAACACTCTAAGGGTCAATCGAGTGTCTGAAGTCACTTTAAAGCACTGCTTTGGTGTGCAGTTTTTTGAAATTTGAAATGACCTGCTCGTCCATGGGCTGGAGGAGAGGAGTGGTATTAGGAGGCAAAAACTTTACTTTAATAAAACTCAACTTCCCCAAAATTCGCTCTGGCAAATCTGAAGGATGAGCAGGAGCATTGTCTAATGCCAGGAGACACTTAAGGCCCAATTTATTTTCCAGGAGGTAATTTTTCACAGTGGGGCCAAACACATGGTAAAACCAGTCATAGAAAATGTCCCTAGTGACCCATGCCTTACTGTCTGCCCTTTACATCACATACAAATTAACCTTGACAACATTGTTTTTCCTGAACACTCTTAGAGTTTCAGAGCAATACATGAGTAAAGGCTTCACTCTGCAATCCCCACTAGCATTACTACACAACATTAAAGTATCCCTGTCCTTCATAGGCTTGTGTCCTGGGAGTGCTTTTTCCTCCTGTGTAATGTAGGCCCTGTTTGGCATTTTCTTCCAAAACAGGCCTGCTTCATCACAATTAAACACTTGTTGGGGTTGCAATCCTTCAGCCTCTATGTACCCCTGGAATTCCTGCACATATTTTTCAGCCGCTTGTTTGTCCAAACTGGCAGCCTCACCATGCCTTATCACACTGCGTATGCCACTACGATTCTTAAGTCTCTCAAACCAACCTTTGCTGGCCTTAAATTCACTCACATCACCACTAGTTGCAGGCATTTTTTAAATTAATTCATGCAACTGCCTTGCCTTTTCACATATGATTGCTTGAGAGATGCTATCTCCTGATATCTGTTTTTCATTTATCCACACCAATAACAGTCTCTCAACATCTTCGAGTACTTGCAATCTGTGTTTCGAAAAGATACTTGCACCTTTTGCAACAACAGCTTCCATGATTGTCTTTTTGTTGGCCAAAATAGTAGCGATGGCTGATTGGGGTTTGTTGTACAACCTGGCCAGCTAGGAGACACGTACTCCACTCTCATATTTTGTGATTATCTCTTTCTTCATTTCGATTGTAATTCTCACCCATTTTACCGCAGGGTTGGCACTAGAAGCTTTCTTTGGCCCCATGGTGGCTTATTTAGCAGTTACGAGCACTAAAAACACTGGAATACAAAATGTACCGAATGTATGCGTGGGAACGACTGCACTGGCTTGTAAACATTGGCACACTAAGTGAAGGCAGGGCAGCTAAGGTGTGCTCAGGCCAGAGGGATGCGTAGACGCGTTCGGGACAAATGATGTAAGTCGAGTTTTTGTTTTTAAGTCTGGGGAAATTTTTTATATATGAAACACTTCGTAAGTCGATTTTATTATTAGATGAAGCCTTTGTAAGTCAGGAGTTCACTGTGTATATGTATGTATGTATATGTGTATATATATATATATATATATATATATATATATATATATATATATATACATATATATATATACAGTGGACCCCCGGTTAACGATATTTTTTCACTCCAGAAGTATGTTCAGGTGCCAGTACTGACCGAATTTGTTCCCATAAGGAATATTGTGAAGTAGATTAGTCCATTTCAGACCCCCAAACATACACGTACAAACGCACTTACATAAATACACTTACATAATTGGTCGCATTCGGAGGTGATCGTTATGCGGGGGTCCACTGTATATATATATATATATATATAAATATATATATATATATATATATAGATATATATATATATATATATATATTTATATATATAATGTATATATATTTATATATATAATGTATATATATATATATACAGTGGACCCCCGCCTTACAATGGCATTGCGTTACGTTAAATCCGCCATACAATACATTTGAATGCAAAAATTTTGTCTCGCCTCATGCTAAAAAACTCGCCTCACACGATTCGTCGGGACAGGTCCCAGACAAATCACATGTATATTACATGTCCATGTGTGTGTGTGTTACGCCCCTCGTTTGTGAACCTTCTAGGTCAGGTATAATGTATATGTAATGGGCTTTTTCACTTAATATTATATTATTTCTAGCCTCATTAGTAGCTAAAATGAGGATAGAGTACTTATAATATTATCTGGCCTTAATTTATTTAGCTGTGTAAATAGATAGGATGTTTCAATGATGTAAACTACGGGTACAGTTGTTTACTACCCGGCTGTCGTTTAGCCACAGTCCCCTCTTAATCCGAGGTGACATCAGTCTGAGAATTCTGTTATAGTCCAGTCCACTCTCACCTTTCGTGAGAGAAGCTTCTTGATTCCTGGATTTAACCTTCTGGTCCCACATGAGGTTCCCTAGTGACCCTCCAGCACATCGAACGGTATCAGACAGAAACGTCTCGGACGAAGTGTGTGTTGCTGTATTGGAGACGCTGGTGATTGTCCCTAGCTCTGCTAGGAGCGGGTTTAACCCTTTGAGGGTCGACAGGCCCTCTCCGAAACTCGTTCTCAGGGTCAGCCAAATTTAACCCTTTGACTGTCGAAGGGCCCAATCCTGAAGTGTCTCCTGGTGTCGCAAAATATTCGAAAAAAAAAAAAATTATTTTTTCTTATGAAAATGTTAAGATTATTTTTCTGATTGTTTTAGTCCCCAAAAAAAAAATTTTCCCATCAGTACTTACCGAGATATAGAGGCATGAAGTTTGCAGAAAATGAGCCGCGTATGGCAACAGCGGCGACTGCCGCTCACCCGGTAAACTTTAGTTTACTTGTATTTGAAGGTTTGTTGTTTTTTTCACTATTTTATTTTTTCACATAACTTATGTGGTCTGTGAGACCAAAGTAAGGTGCAATGTACATATATACACTCGTTGTATACAACACAATAAGCACACAAACATAATTATCAATATATTGTTTACAAAACTTGTTTACAAAAACAAACAATACAAAAAATTGTTTATTACTATTGCTCTATAATATATATACCAATATACAGTCACTGAACATACTCCTAGAAGTTCTGCAGCTTGTGGAACTCTGTGAAACATGGTGTCATACACAGTGGTGTTTTACACTCTCACACATAAAACAAGGTGTCATACACAGTGGTGTTTTACACTCTTACACATAAAACATGGTGTCATACACAGTGGTGTTTTACACTCCTCACACATAAAACATGGTGTCATACACAGTGGTGTTTTACACTCTCACACATAAAACATGGTGTCACACAGTGGTGTTTTACACTCCTCACACATAAAACATGGTGTCATACACAGTGGTGTTTTACACTCTCACACATAAAACATGGTGTCATACACAGTGGTGTTTTACACTCTCACACATAAAACATGGTGTCATACACAGTGGTGTTTTACACTCTCACACATAAAACATGGTGTCATACACAGTGGTGTTTTACACTCTCACACATAAAACATGGTGTCATACACAGTGGTGTTTTACACTCTCACACATAAAACATGGTGTCATACACAGTGGTGTTTTACACTCCTCACACATAAAACATGGTGTCATACACAGTGGTGTTTTACACTCACACACATAAAACATGGTGTCATACACAGTGGTGTTTTACACTCTCACACATAAAACATGGTGTCATACACAGTGGTGTTTTACACTCTCACACATAAAACATGGTGTCATACACAGTGGTGTTTTACACTCCTCACACATAAAACATTGTGTCATACACAGTGGTGTTTTACACTCTCACACATAAAACATGGTGTCATACACAGTGGTGTTTTACACTCCTCACACATAAAACATGGTGTCATACACAGTGGTGTTTTATACTCCTCACACATAAAACATGGTGTCATACACAGTGGTGTTTTACACTCTCACACATAAAACATGGTGTCATACACAGTGGTGTTTTACACTCCTCACACATAAAACATGGTGTCATACACAGTGGTGTTTTACACTCCTCAAACATAAAACATGGTGTCATACACAGTGGTGTTTTACACTCTCACACATAAAACATGGTGTCATACACAGTGGTGTTTTACACTCCTCACACATAAAACATGGTGTCATACACAATGGTGTTTTACACTCCTCAAACATAAAACATGGTGTCATACACAATGGTGTTTTACACTCTCACACATAAAATCAGTGTGTGTGCATTTTTGTTGAATTTTTTTTTTATGTGCAAAGACAAAACACCTCGTCTGAGCAGTTTTCTTCAAAGTATTAGCAGGCAGTTGTGTTATGTAGTTATCCTAGGTAAATGGTCGTGTGTCATCATTCCTTCCTTCCTAATTTCCTTCATTCCTTTCCTACCTGGAGGCTACCTGGAGGGCATTCCACCTCTCTTCCTACATTCCTTCATCTGTCCTTCATTACTTTTTTCCTTCCTTTCATCTAGTCCTTCCTTCATTCCTGCCTTCCCTTCTTGCTTCTGGTTTCTATAATATATATACACATATATAGTCACTAGATACTTTCATAAAACTGCTATTATCACCCTTCAGCAAGCTTGTCTTGTGTGCGAGTGTGTGGCTTATAATTGTTTTGAGTCAGGAGTCGGCAGCTGTCAAAATGACATATTGTCTCATTAGTCACTCCCCCTACCGCCTGTCAAAACAATGGGGTCGGATGCTGCTTCCCCCTCCATTCTATCTAATTATCTTTCTCCCTCATTCTATCTCTTTCAATCTGTCTCTCTTTCTCTCTCTTTCTCTCTCTGTCTCACAGGTACACATAAATACAACTATACATAGTGTAAATTACCTAGGATAACCCAAAAAATCCAGACAAAGTGCTATACTCTGCTTGAAGATGTGAGTAAACGTGATGATGACACAGTCTTGTGGCTCTCTCTGAGACAGAGCTAGACGGATAGACAGGGAGTTTGGCAGACAGACAAATAGAGAGACTGCCAAATGTTTGTTCGTCGTCATCTCCTCCTCCTCCTCCTCCTCCTCCTTCTCCTTCTTCTCCTTCTCCTTCTTCTCCTCCTCCTCCTCCTTCTTCTCCTCCTCCTCCTCCTCCTGGCTCTTGACAGATGGACAGCTGCCCCCCTCCCTCCACCCTCCTTTACGCTCATCAAAGGTCAGCTCTTATCAGATGTTATCTCCCCTTATCTTGTCACTGTCATGGGGTGAACTGTTTTCATGCCTCAAGGGAACATATTATTACATATTATTAGTATTAGGTATTAGATATTCTTATTATTCTTATTCTTCTTCTTCTTCTTCTTCTTCTTCTTCTTCTTCTTCTTCTTCTTCTTCTTCCTCCTCCTTCCACCTTCCACCTTCCTCCTCCTCCCTCCTCCTCCCTCCCTCCTTCCTCCTCCTCCCTCCTTCTTCCTCCTCCCTCCTTCTTCCTCCTCCCTCCTTCCTCCTCCCTCCTTCTTCCTCCTCCCTCCTTCCTTCTCCTCCCCCTTCCTCCTCCTTCCTCCTCCTTCCTCCTCCTTCCTTCCTCTTTCTCCTTCCTTCCTCCTCCTCTTCTTCCTCCTCCTCCTCTTCCTCCTCCTCTTCTTCCTCCTCCTCTTCTTCCTCCTCCTCTTCCTCCTCCTCCTCTTCCTCCTCCTCCATTGCTTTTGGTCTCAAACTCCTCGAAATCATGAAATTGATCTTCATTGACACTTCCATCTGTGTTAGAGCATCACTTGGGAAGAGAAGAGTCCCAGATTTGCTGGGAAGTCACATATTTCTTACCACTAGACATGCTGAAAAAGGACGACTGAAATGGTATTCCCACAATGCACCACTGGCTCCCCGATTTTTTTTATATGGTGCACACTGACCATGGAGACCCATTCTCTCACATGTGGGCCTACCAGCTTTCTCCTGCTTGATTTGAAGCCGCTAGAATTTATGCGTATAGATACGTCAAACACAGTATCTCCTATGAGGTACATATACGACCACGACAGTCAAAGGGTTAAAAAAAAAAAAAAAATTCTCTTATGAAAAGATAGAGAATCTTTTCCCGATCATAAGGACACCAAAAGTTTGAAATTTGATGGAAAACTTATGGAATTATGCTCTCGCGAAGTTAGCGGTCTCGGGGATATTTACGCATCAGCGATTTTGCCCACTTTGAGCCCCATTTTCGGCCAATTCCACTGTACTAGTCGACAAAAACATGAATATTTCGCTAGAACTCCATTTTTTCTATCGAATGGGTGCAAGAAACGACCCATTTATGAAATTCAACTATCCAGTACAGTGGTCAGAATTTAGCAATTTTGCCAATTTCATACAAATTTCAAAAGATGTCAATTTCTGAATAGGGTCCAGAATAAACAAGAAAGACATTACTGGCACTAAAATGACATTTCCTCTGGTCATTAATCACGTCTCAAGGCCCCTCTTATATTCTTTTGCTTTCCACTTTGAATTTTTATTCTCACAAAAAATATAAGATTTACTGTTATACAGACTACTGCATTAGTGTAAAAAATGGTATAAATGTTATTGGCGCACTTGTGAAAGAATATTAGACTCACCAGTTGACGTGTATTGGACCATTGGCACGATTAGTTTACTTTTGAATTTGGTAAAAATCGAACATTTTTGCTACTTTGAACTCAATTTCAAGGTATCTTTCATTGTAAAACCAGTCAAAATCATCTCAATTTCTGTAATATGTCTTCCATTCTATAAAATGAGATCAAGAAAACTAGAATACAACAATAAATACCATACGAAAATACAGTGCAAAGTCGCTGTTTTATTCCAAAAAAACGGTCAAAGTTTTTTTTTTTCTCATTATGCACTGTGTGCTGCAGGATTTTTTTAGACTGTGCACACTGACCACATAGACCCATTCTTTCATATGAAGGCCTACCAGCTTTCTCCCACTAGATTTGAGGGCGCTAGAATTTAGGCGTACTAGTACGTCAAAAACCCTGGGTCGTAAGCCGTACTAGTACGTCCGAAACCCTCAAAGGGCTAAGCAGTATTGGTTCAAAGAGGACGGCGAAAAAGTCATGAGAGACAGACTCGCCTCAGAACTCCTTTAAGTGTAGAATATTCCTAATCTCACTTAGTATATTTTGAAAGTTGAATAAGAGTGAATTATTATTGAAGTGTTACGTCTTCTGTCTCATTTGGATTGAGTTAAGCAAAGTGTTATTATACGAAGTGAAGGTGTTATGATACTAGAGCCATTCAGTACTATAATCAAGACAGAATATTGTATATTATCTTTTAAGTGAACTCAAGTGTAAATTTCATAAGTACTCTGTTTTATGGTGTGACCTTTTTTAAGTTAATATAAAACCCTTCTATGGTTTAGTAAGAAACTTAATAAAAAACCGGAAAGAAACATTGTGATTGTTTACTACTGAACCCTTGAATGATTTAATTTAGAACAGGATATTCAATCCTGTTTATTTGTTGCAAGAAAGGGCTAAACAGGCTTAAGTAGTTGCCCTGTACGCAACAGTGTGTATGTTACCTGTTCATGTGTGTGTGTGTGTGTGTGTGTGTTGCCTGTCTATGTGTGGGTATGTGTTACCTGTCCATGTGTGTGAGTGTTGCCTGTCTATGTACTCACCTATTTGTGGTTGCAGGGGTCGAGTCTTAGCTCCTGGCCCTGCCTCTTCACTGGTTGCTACTGGGTCCTCTCTCTCCCTGCTCCATGAGCCTTATCAAACCTTGTCTTAAAATTATGGTTCCTGCCTCCACTACGTCACTTTCTAGGCTATTCCACTGCCTGACAACTCTGTCTTAAGAAATACTTCCTAACATCCCTTTGACTCATCTGAGTCTTCAACTTCCAATTGTGACCTCTTGTTTGTGTATGTGTTACCTGTCCATGTGTATGTGGTACCTATTCATGTGTGTGTGTGTGTGTCACCTGTCCATGTGTGTGTGTGTGTGTTACCTGTTTATGTATGTGTGTGTTGCCTGTCCATGTGTGTGTGTGTGTGTGTGTGTGTGTGTGTGTATGTTACCTGTTCATGTGTGTGTGTTTTGTCTATGCCAGTTGTGGAATCCATTGTGACTACTTCAAAGATTAAGGAAATGTGTGCAAAGTGGGTTGAACTGCAAACCTTTATGGATGAAAAGCACCCTAACACAACTATTGCAAGCCGTGCAGGTGACTATTACAATGACAATGTTGTGGCCCATTTTAGGCAAATCTTAAAGGAATGGGAGGTACAGAGCTCTATGGACAGATTTGTTGTGCAACAGAGGTCCAGTGACTCTCAAGCTGGTCCTAGTGGCATTAAAAGAAGAAGGGAAGTAACCCCGGAAAAGGGCTTGATACCTCAAGTCCTAATGGAAGGGGATTCCCCTTTTAAACAATAACTTCCACACTCTCCCCTCCTCCCATCCCATCAATCATCACCAGATCTTCAATAAAGGCAAGTGTCATGTATTCTATTCTTAGTAGAGTATTAATTGTGCATATCTTCTTAAGTTTGTGTGTATTAAAATTAATATTTCAAGTGGTAATTATCTTTTTTCAGACTTTTGGGTGTCTTGCACGAATTAATTTGCTTTCCATTATTTCTTATGGGGAAAATTAATTTGCCTTACGATAATTTCGGTTCACGATGAGCTCTCAGGGTCCATTGTATATATAAACAGTGGACCCTTACCTAACGATATTAATCCATTCCTGAGAGCTCAACGTTAGGTGAAATTATCGTTAGGCGAATTAATTTTCCCCATAAGAAATAATGGAAATCAAATTAATCTGTGCAAGACGCCCCAAAGTATGAAAAAAAAAAATTTTTAACCACATGAAATATTAATTTTAATACACACAAACTGAAGAAGAGATGTACAATACATGACACTTACCTTTATTGAAGATCTGGTGATGATTGAAGGGATGGGAGGAGGGGAGTGTGGATGGTCTTAGTGTTTAGAAGGGGAATCCCCTTCCATTAGGACTTGAGGTAGCAAGTCCTTTTCCGGGGTTACTTCCCTTCTTCTTTTAATGCCACTAGGGCCAGCTTGAGAGTCACTGAACCTCTGTCGCACAACATATCTGTCCATAGAGGCCTGTACCTCTCGTTCCTTTATGACTTTCCTAAAGTGTTTCACAACATTGTCAGTGTAATAGTCACCAGCACGGCTTGCAATAGCTGCATCAGAGTGATTTTCATCAAAAAAGGTTTGCACTTTAAGCCACATTGCACACATTTCCTTAATCTTTGAAGTAGGCAACTTTTTCAATTTCTCTCTCCCCTCCTCCGAAGCAGTTTCCTCAGGTCTGGCCTCTTGTTGTTGAAGATCATCTAGCAGCTCATCAGTGGTTAGTTCTTCATTGTCCTCCTCCACCAACTCTTCCACATCCTCCCCACTAACCTCGCCATTATGAGCACTAGTTCCAGGCATTTTTCCTGCTCACCTGGGCGTTAGTCAACTGTTGTGGGTCGCATACCGGGGGACAAGATTAACCCTTTGACTGTCGCGGTCGTATATGTACGTCATAGGAGATAACGTGAAACACGTATCTATACGCATAAATTCTAGCGGCTTCAAATCAAGCAGGAGAAAGCTGGTAGGCCCACATGTGAGAGAATGGGTCTCCATGGTCAGTGTGCACCATATAAAAAAAATCGGGGAGCCAGTGGTGCATTGTGGGAATACCATTTCAGTCGTCCTTTTTCAGCATGTCTAGCGGTAAGAAATATGTGACTTCCCTTCAAATCTGGGACTCTTCTCTTCCCAAGTGATGCTCTAACACAGATGGAAGTGTCAATGAAGATCAAATTCATGATTTCGAGGAGTTTGAGACCAAAAGCAATGGAGGAGGAGGAGGAGGAAGAGGAGGAGGAGGAAGAGGAGGAAGAGGAGGAGGAAGAAGAGGAGGAGGAAGAAGAGGAGGAGGAAGAAGAGGAGGAGGAAGAAGAGGAGGAGGAAGAAGAGGAGGAGGAAGGAAGGAGGAAGAGGAGAGGAAGGAAGGAGGAGAAGGAAGGAGGAGGAGGAAGGAAGGAGGAGGGTGGGAGGAGGAGGAAGGAAGGAGGAGGAGGAAGGGAGGAGGAGGAAGGAGGGAGGAGGAGGAGGAGGAGGAGGAGGAGGGAGGAGGAGGAGGAGGAGGAGGAGGTGGAAGGAGGAGGAAGAAGGAAGAAGAAGAAGAAGAAGAAGAAGAAGAAGAAGAAGAAGAAGAAGAAGAAGAAGGGAAGGAGGAATAAGAATAAGAATAAGAATAATAACAATACCTAATACTAATAATATGTAATAATATGTTCCTTGAGGCATGAAAACAGTTCACCCTATGACAGTGACAAGATAAGGGGGAGATAACATCTGATAAGTGCTGACTTTGATGAGCGTAAATGAGGGTGGAGGGAGGGGGCAGCTGTCCATCTGTCCAAGAGCCAGGAGGAGGAGGGAGGAGGAGGAGGAGGAGGAGGAGGAGGAGGGAGGAGGAGGAGGAGGAGGAGGGAGGAGGAGGAGGAGGAGGAGGAGGAGGAGGAGGAGGAGGAGTAGGAGGAGGAGGAGTAGAAGGAGGAGGAGGAGAAGGAGGAGGAGGAGGAGGAGGAGGAGGAGGAGGAGGAGGAGGAGGAGGAGGAGGAGGAGGAGAAGGAGAAGGAGGAGGAGGAGAAGGAGGAGGAGGAGAAGGAGGAGAAGGAGGAGGAGGAGGAGGAGGAGGAGGAGGAGGAGGAGAAGAAGAAGAAGAAGAAGAAGAAGAAGAAGAAGAAGAAGAAGAAGAAGAAGAAGAAGAAGAAGAAACAACAACATTTGTCTGTCTGTCTATTTGTCTGTCTGCCAAACTCCCTGTCTATCCTCTAGCTCTGTCTCAGAGAGAGCCACAAGACTGTGTCATCATCACGTTTACTCACATCTTCAAGCAGAGTATAGCACTTTGTCTGGATTTTTTGGGTTATCCTAGGTAATTTACACTATGTATAGTTGTATTTGTGTACCTGTGAGACAGAGAGAGAGAAAGAGAGACAGATTGAAAGAGATAGAATGAGGGAGAAAGATAATTAGATAGAATGGAGGGGGAAGCAGCATCCGACCCCATTGTTTTGACAGGCGGTAGGGGGAGTGACTAATGAGACAATATGTCATTTTGACAGCTGCCGACTCCTGACTCAAAACAATTATAAGCCACACACTCGCACACAAGACAAGCTTGCTGAAGGGTGATAATAGCAGTTTTATGAAAGTATCTAGTGACTATATATGTGTATATATATTATAGAAACCAGAAGCAAGAAGGGAAGGCAGGAATGAAGGAAGGATTAGATGAAAGGAAAGAAAAAAGTAATGAAGGACAGATGAAGGAATGTAGGAAGAGAGGTGGAATGCCCTCCAGGTAGCCTCCAGGAAGGAAAGGAATGAAGGAAATTAGGAAGGAAGGATGACACACGACCATTTACCTAGGATAGCTACATAACACAACTGCCTGCTAATACTTTGAAGAAAACTGCTCAGACGAGGTGTTTTTATTTATTTATTTTTTTGTGTATTTATTTATTTAAAAATTTGTGCACACATACAGAGGTACAAAAAAATACAGATAAGAGCAGTATGCCAAAGCCACTTATACTATGCATAGCATTATGGGCTGGCTTAAAATTAACTTAAGATTAACTAAGCAATGATTATTATTATTATTATAATCAAAAAGAAGCGCTAAGCCACAAGGACTATACAGCGCTGCTACTAAGCAATGATGAAATCAGTGATAAAACATTAATGTAAACAGATAACTATAAAGCACAAGTGAGTATTACAAAGACAGGTCATATGGTTGCATTCAGGTAGGTAGAATGGATTCTGTTAGGTAGTGTATTTAAAAAATAATAAAGTTAGATTGGGTTTTAGGTTTAACATTTATGTGATATAATTGTGAGAAACATTTAAGATATACAATTTATAAGGTTCAGTTATTCAGTATTTATTTGGTTTTGGGTGAGTAAGTGATCTTTGAGAAGAAACTTGAATTTATAAACAGGTAGTGTTTCTTTTATATTTACAGGTAATGAATTCCAGATTTTAGGGCCTTTTATGTGCATTGAGTTTTTGCATAGTGTGAGATGGACACGAGGAACATCAAAGAGTGATCTGTGCCTTGTGTTATGGTCATGTGTTCTGTTGAGGTTGGCAAGGAGATGTTTGAGGGGAGGGTTAATATCAGAGTTAAGTGTTCTATGTATGTAATAGGTGCAGTAATAAGTATGGATGTTTTGTATGGTGAGTAGGTTTAGTGTATTGAATATTGGTGGAGTGTGCTGCCTGTAGTGAGAATTTGTTATCATTCTAACTGCAGCCTTTTGTTGGGTAATTAGTGGTCTGAGATGGTTAATTGTTGTTGAGCCCCATGCACAAATTCCATAGGTGAGATAGGGGTAAATAAGAGAGTGATATAGGGCCAGGAGGGCTGACTGTGGAACATAGTACCGTATCTTCGATAGTATGCCTACAGTCTTGGAAATTTTCTTAGAAATTTGATGTATATGTGTATGAAATTTGAGTCTATTATCAAGGTGGATTCCTAAGAATTTTCCCTCTGTTAGTTTTGTGATAGGTGATCCATTTATCATTATGTTAAGAGGGACATCTGTAGCTCTGTTACCAAACTGAATGAAGTAGGTTTTGTCAATGTTTAGTGTAAGTTTGTTAGTCCTCATCCAGGTAGATATTTTCTGTAATTCGGTATTTACAGTATTGGCTAGCGTGACTGGGCTCGGGTGAGAGAAGACTTATGTAGTGTCATCTGCAAATAGTGTGGGTTTGAGTAATTGCGAAGCATTTGGAAGGTCATTTATGTATAGGAGAAAGAGAAGAGGGCCAAGGACACTTCCCTGTGGGACACCAACTGTAATTGGTTGTGCAGAAGAGTTTGCCCCATTTGCGTACACATATTGGCTTCTGTTGCTGAGGTAAGACTTGAGGTAGTTGAGGGAGTGCCCTCTTATACCATAGTGTGACAATTTTACGTGGAGCAAGTCATGGTCAACTGTATCAAAAGCTTTACGTAAGTCAATGAAGATCCCCAGTGGGACTTCTTTTTTCTCTATTGCAGTGTATATATGTTCTAGCATGTGTATAATAGCATCATTAGTATTTTTATTAGGCCTGAATCCAAATTGGCAGGGGTTGAGTATGTTTTGGGAGATAAGGTAGGAGTAGATTCGTTTATGAATTAATTTTTCGAAGATTTTTGAGAGAGGGTGTAAGTTGGATATTGGCCTATAGTTATTCAACTCTGTTTGGTCTCCTCCTTTGTGGATCGGGGTGACCCTTGCTATTTTGAGTACTGTAGGGAAGGTGGAGGATTCAATGGATTTGTTAAAGAGTGTTGCAATGATTGGTGATAGCACTTGTGACACTTTTTTGTATATAAGGGGTGGTAAGGTATTTAAATCTCCTGCCTTGTTTTTTAGTGCGTTGATAATAAGGGAGACTTCGTATGGGTTAGTCGGAGCTAGGAACAGTGTGTTCGGGTAGTTGCCGGTGAGGTAGTCATTTGGTGGGGTATCTGAGCTTGGGATTTTATTGGCAAGGTTTTGTCCTATAGTGGAGAAGAAATCATTGAGTCTGTTTGCTGTTTCTATTGGTGGGAGTTGGGGTTCATCTGTTTTTGCTAATTTTATTTCGCTATTTCGTGATATCTTTTTTGTTCCCAGAATTTCTGATAGGGTTTTCCAGGTCTTTTTTATATCACCTCGTAAGTTGGATAATCTGTTCTCATAATACAATTTTTTTGCCCTTCTTATCAGGCTGGTTAGGATTGACGAGTAACGTTTTGTTTGGTCTCTGGTTATGTGACCCATTCTGTACTGTTTTTCATATTGGTGTTTTGTATTTATGGATTTGAGAATGCTGGGTGTTAGCCAGGGACTGTTCAGTCTCTTTGCTGTCATCTGTTTAGTTTTTTTAGGGCAGTGCTTGTTATAGAGGTATTGGGTTTTTTTTTAGAAAATTATTAATACATTCGTCAATATCTGTATAGGTTTCTAGCTCAGTGTGCCAATCAATGTTTGCTATTGCTGTTGTGAAGTTATTAATGGCTGCCTCATTGTGAAGTCTGAAGGTGACTTTAGTAGTGTCTTGGGGTAGTTTACCAAGAGTTGTTATGAGGAAAGTAGGGTAGTGGTCTGTGGTATTATCTGTAATTATGCCTGATTTTAAAGGGGATATGGTGTTGGTCCAGATGTGGTCAAGTAGGGAAACACTAGTCTCTGTAACTCTTGTAGGTTTTGTTACTGTTGGTAGTAACATACAGTTACTCATTGTGTTTGTGAATTCAGTAACGTGTGGGTCCTGGTCTTGCAGGAGATTTATATTGAAGTCACCTGAGAGTAGTAAGTGATCTTTGTTCATGCGTGCATCAGTTATCATACTTCCTAGATTTTGACTAAATTGGCTAATGTTTGACTGTGGAACTCTGTAGATGTTTATCAATGTGAGAGGTTTTTGTAGGTACTTTGATTTGAATTTAGCTATTATATATTCCCCATGTTCATCCCTTGTGCAAGTATTAGTGATACATTCTAGTTGGTCTGAGTAGTATATGGCTGTGCCACCCCCTTGTTGATCTGGCCTACAGTTGTGTATGGCTGTGTAACCAGGAATGGCATAGACATCTGTACTATCAGGCTTTAGCCAGGTTTCAGTTAGTGTAATGATGGACATATTGGCATGTAAGGAATTTAGTAATGCTATGAGGTCATCGTAATGCTTGCTTAAAGATCTGATATTGTAGTTAAATATAGTTATGTTGTTGTTGGCACTGAGAAGTGCCTTTGATTGTTCTGCAGTGTAGTAATTACAGTTACTGTTTGATTCATTTAAGTCATTAAATAAGAGGTTGGTATCAGGATCAATGCTTGTAATCATAAGATTTGTAGTGAATCTATAGTTTGAATTAAGTATAAAACAAAGTAAATAGTCTTAAGCTAAAAAATAGCACCTGGATTATTTAACAAATGTAAAATAATGAGCTAAGGGACTAATACAAATAAAGTGATGATCAAATAGTGGAGCTTGGGAATATGATAGTAGGTAGTACTATAAAGGTAATTTTTTAAAGTTAGAATTATAGTATAAAATTATAATATAAAAGGGACTAATATAGGTTGTGGTGACCAATAAAGTGGTAATCAAAAAAATGAGCTTTGGAATATAATGGCAAAATTGTGAACTTATTCTACTTTAGCACCTAAGAATAGCACCTTGATTATTTTAACAATTGTGAATATATAAACTAGGATAGTTATATAAAGCTAAAATAAAGGAGAAAACATATAAGGGACTAAAATTAAGTAATGGTAAGCAAAGTTAAATGGGCAGATGGTAGGAATTATAATATAAACTTATAATATAAAAATACAATTTGAAATGGTACTTGCAATTGCACTAGAGTCTGGTATAGGTTGTTGACAAGATCAAGATTATACCTAGATTTAAATTGACAAAATAAAATTCACAATTAAAGTACCAAAAGAATAATAGTAAAAAAATAACAATGGTAATGTCTTGATTATAATATGATAGTAAGAGGGTAGACAGGTACACAGGTACAAGGGATAATATAAAGGTTGGGGTTGAATATAAAAACTTGAAAATTTGGCTACAAAATGTTATGAGAAGTATAAAATAATGTTTAATGTACAAAATTAAAATTGACTGGTAGTAAATATGGTGTTTAATAAAATTTTAGTAAGTAATAATGATTACAAAAAAGTGAAAAAGTAATGTTTATTTCATTCAATATTGCACTGGTAGTTATACTTGAGGTTATATGGCAGTACAAGGTAATTAAGAGTAATCTAGGATAGTAAATGTGGTATTAAAACAGGTAAAGGTAATTAGACAAGTAATGGTTATTAAATGTCAAAATTGTTAAGAGTAAATTGAAATTTTAGTAAAAATGATATTTATTAATTTTAGTAAGTAATATCAATTGATAGTATTTAAAAAAAAAAAAATATGAGGTAGTAATATGGACAGAGAAAGTATCAATTCAGCTAATGTTTAAGCGAACAATAGTAAATAACAAAATCACATAAGGTGACCTATGCTTACTAGTAAAATCACAAAATGAGGTAGTTGATTAATTAATTACTAAGAGATTGTACAATGAAATTTGAACAATAATGGAGCAAAATGTACACTACACTACGTAGGCTTTTTAGTTGGACATTGTTTAGTTATTCTCTGTAAGATTGGTATCCCTGAGAAATCGTGATAGATCATTCTCGTTTGTGATTGTGTACAGTTGACCTACATTTGTTTTCCTAACTAGAATTTTCCCATCCCGTGTGAAGCATTGGTGTATTGTGTCATTATTCTCTCGCTTAAGTTTTCTGACTCTATACAGGAGGTTTTGACGTTTTTTGGTAAGACACTCGTTTATATATACCTCTTTCTTTACTTTAATAGATGCAATAATTAAGTCTTTTTTTCTGTCATGTGAGTGGAATCTAAGCATAACACTTTTTCTACCATGGGATCCTAGTAACCTGGCTTCTTTTATTTCTGACTCTGGTACAATAACACTTGTTTGGTCCTTTATGATCTGCAGAGTAATTTCTTTACTGTTTGTTTGGTTCATATCACTGGGAAAAAGTGGACTGTTAACTATTACTGCGTCCGATAGTTTATCTTGTTCAGTTTTATCTTCTTGGAGAGCAAAGTAGTCAATGAACTGGTTATCTAAGTTGCTCTTCCATTCTTTTACTGCTTCTTCAACCTTTGTATTAAGAGATATTATTTGTTGGGTATGGCTATCTATGACTGTCTGGATGGTCTTGTCACAGTTAGTCGTTCCTGGTGTTGAAAACTTTTGTTCAAGACTGAGGATTTTGTTTTCGAGTTGTGTCATCCTGGTGTCTTGTTTTGCTAGCGTCTCTCGAAGATTCATATTTTCAATAACTAAGTTGGAGATGCATGACTTTAGGGTATCTGGATCGTTGGTCATACCTGAGAGACTACTTGGTAGGTTGAATCCGGGGAAGAGAGGGGAGGATGGGCTGGTGGCAGCCATGTTTGTTGTTATTGTTGTGGTGTGGCCTTGAGTGGTGGTGAGTGGGGTGGTTGCTGGGCCGGCGTCCTCCTGACTACACTTGTTGAATAGTTGATTTTTCGGTGTTTTCTTGCTGGCCTTGGTGCTGTTTCCTCTTAGATTGCGCCTCATAATACTACAGGAATTGTTGTAGTTAAGAAGAAGTTGTAGTATACAAAGCTTAGGGTTACGTTGTTCGGCTGGCAGCGGGGTGTTGCTTACGGTTAGTTTGCAGTCTTCCTTTGATCTCTATTTTTTCGATTTGTAGGTTTCACTGTTGGTAATCTTTGGTCATTCTGGGTGCTACGTTGGGTAGTGCAGTTTTGCTTGTAACTAGGTCATCATAGGAGCATTGGTAGCTCTGGTAGTTGGAGAAAAGTACGGAGCTTGGAAGTCGCTGCTGCCGCTGCCGCTGCCTGGTGGTAGATTTGTTTGTGTGCTTATTGTGTTGTATACAACGAGTGTATATATGTACATTGCACCTTACTTTGGTCTCACAGGCCACATAAGTTATGTAAAAAAATAAAATAGTGAAAAAAACAACAAACCTTCAAATACAAGTAAACCAAAGTTTACCAGGTGAGCGGCAGTCGCCGCTGTTGCCATACGCGGCTCATTTTCTGCAAACTTCATGCCTCTATATCTCGGTAAGTACTGATGGGAAAATTTTTTTTTTGGGACTAAAACAATCAGAAAAATAATCTTAACATTTTCATAAGAAAAAATAATTTTTTTTTTTTCGAATATTTTGCGACACCAGGAGCAACTTCAGGATTGGGCCCTTCGACAGTCAAAGGGTTAAGGACCCCAATGGAAATAAGTTAGACAGTCCTCGATGACGCACTGACTTTCTTGGGTTATCCTGGGTGGCTAACCCTCTGGGGTTAATCGTTTCTTGGTAATTGTTTCATGTTAAGCCATACCAACAACACACTCTCAACATCTTCGAGTAATACAGCTGATGGTGGTGCACCGACAGCAACAGCTGACTGTGGTGCAGCAGCAGCTGACTGTAGTGCAGGAGCAGCTGACTGTAGTGCAGCAGCAGCTGACTGTAGTGCAGCAGCAGCTGACTGTAGTGCAGCAGCAGCTGACTGTAGTGCAGCAGAAGCTGACTGTAGTGCAGCAGCAGCTGACTGTAGTGCAGCAGCAGCTGACTGTAGTGCAGCAACAGCTGACCGAGGTGCAGCAGCAGCTGACTGTGGTGCAGCAGCAGCTGTGGTGCAGCAACAGCTGACTGGTCCAGCAACAGCTGATGGCGGTGCAGCAGCAGCTGACTGTGGAACGATAGTATTTCTCACCCTTTTTACCACAGGGTTGGCACTAGAAGCATTCTTGGGGCCCATGGTCACTTATTTTGCAGGTGAAATCACTAAAAACGCTGTGATAATATGACATGTTCTGATTGTATGCTTGGATGTGACTGCGGAGGCTGGCTTGTAAACACTGCCACCCACAGAACAAGTGAGGCTGGCTCAGGCCGCACGTGGACACGTCTTGGACAAATCGCGTTGAGTGAGTTTTTTAGCGCTAGGCGAGGCAAAATTTTTGCGTTAAAATGTATCGCTAGGCGGATTTAACGTTATGCGATGCCATCATTAGGTGAGGGTCCACTGTATATATATATACAGTGGACCCTCGACCAACGATGGCATCGTATAACATTAAATTCGACTAGCAATACATTTTAACGCTAACATTTTGCCTCGACTAACGCTAAAAAACTCGACTAATGATATTCGGTCTTGGGTACCAATTAATATCGTTAGTTGAGGGTCAACTGTATATATATGTATATATATATATACAGTGGACCCCCGCATAACAATATTAATCCATTCCTGAGAGCTCAATGTTATGCGAAATTATCGTTATGCGAATTAATTTTCCCCATAAGAAATAATGGAAATCAAATTAATCTGTTCAAGACACCCAAAAGTATGAAAAAAAAAATTTTTTACCACATGAAATATTAATTTTAATACACACAAACTGAAGAAGACATGCACAGTTACATGACACTTACCTTTATTGAAGATCTGGTGATGATTGATGGGATGGGAGGAGGGGAGAGTGTTGATGGTCTTAGTGTATAGAAGGGGAATCCCCTTTCATTAGGACTTGAGGTGTCAAGTCCTATTCTGGGGTTACTTCCCTTCTTTTAATGCCACTAGGACCAGCTTCAGTCACTGGACTTCTGTCGCACAACGTATCTGTCCATAGAGGTCTGTACCTCTCATTCCTTTATGGCTTTCCTAAAGTGGTTCACAACATTGTCAGTGTAATAGTCACCAGCACGGCTTGCAACAGCTGTCTGAGGGTGATTTTCATCCATAAAGGTTTGCACTCTCTCCCCTCCTCCGAAGCAGTTTCCTCAGGTCTGGCCTCATGCTGATGAAGATTATCTAGCAGCTAATCAGTGGTTAGTTCTTCATTGTCCTCCACCAACTCTTCCACATCATCCCCACTAACCTCCAACCCCAAGGACTTTCCCAATGCCACAATGGATTCCTCAACTGGCATAGGATTCCCAGGGTTAGCCTCAAACCCTTCAAAATCCCTTTGGTCTACACATTCTGGCCACAGTTTCTTCCAAGCAGAGTTCAAGGTCCTCTTAGTCACTCCCTCCCAAGCCTTACCTATAAGGTTTACACAATTGAGGATATTAAAGTGATCTCTCTAAAACTCTCTTAGAGTCAACTGAGTTTCTGAGGTCACTACAAAGCACCTTTCAAACAGAGCTTTTGTGTACAGTTTTTTGAAGTTTGCAATAACCTGCTGGTCCATGGGCTGCAGGAGAGGAGTGGTATTAGGAGGCAAAAACCTGACCTTAATGAAGCTCATGTCCCTACAAAGTTGCTCTGCCAAGTCTGTAGGATGACCAGGGGCATTGTCTAACACTAGGAGGCACTTAAGGTCTAATTTCTTTAAAGTTAGGTAATTTTTCACATTGGGGGCAAATGCTTGGTGTAACCAGTCATAGAAAAAGTCCCTAGTGACCCATGCCTTACTGTTTGCCATCCACAGAAAATGCAAATTAGCCTTGAGGATATTCTTTTGCCTGAACGCTCTGAGAGTTTCAGAGTGATACACTAATAAAGGCTTCACTTTGCAATCACCACTAGCATTGGCACACATGAGAAGAGTAAGCCTGTCTTTCATAGGCTTATTTCCTGGGAGTGCCTTTTCCTCCTGAGTAATGTAGGTCCTGCTTGGCATTTTCTTCCAAAACAGGCCTGTTTCGTCACAATTAAACACTTGTTCAGGTTTCAGTCCTTCACTGTCTATGTACTCCTTGAATTCCTGCACATATTTTTCAGCTGCTTTGTGGTCCAAACTGGCAGCCTCACCATGCCTTATCACACTATGTATGCCACTACGCTTCTTAAATCTCTCAAACCAACCTTTGCTGGCCTTAAATTCACTCACATCATCACTAGTTGCAGGCATTTTTCTAATTAAATCCTGATGCAACTTCCTAGCCTTTTCACTTATGATCGCTTGAGAGATGCTATCTCCTGCTATCTGTTTTTTGCTTATCAACACCAATAAGAGTCTCTCAACATCTTCTATCACTTGCGATCTCTGTTTCGAAAACACAGTTGCACCTTTGGCAAGAACAGCTTCCTTGATTGCCGTTTTCTTGGTCACAATAGTAGCGATGGTTGATTGGGGTTTACTATACAACCTGGCCAGCTCGGAGACACGTACTCCACTTTCATACTTAGCAATGATCTCTTTCTTCATCTCTATAGTAATTCTCACCCTTATTCCTGTAGGGTTGGCACTAGAAGCTTTCTTGGGGCCCATGGCCACTTATTTTGCAGATGAAATCACCAAAAACGCTGTAATAATACGAAATGTTCCGATTGTATGCTTGGATGTTACCGCGGAGGCTGGCTGGTAAACAATGCCACCGGTGGAACATGTGAGGCTGGCTCAGGCCGCACATAGATGCGTCTCGGACGAATAGCGTTGAGCGAGTTTTTTAGCGGTATGCGAGGCAAAATTTTAGCAATAAAATGTATTGGTATGCGGATTTAACGTTATGTGATGCCAACGTTATGCGGGGGTCCACTATATATATATATATATATATATATATATATATATATATATATATATATATATATATATATATATATATATATATATATATATATATACAGTGGTCCCTCGTTTTTCGTAATTAATCCGTTCCTGGAGCTGTTACTATAAACAAAATTTACGATTTACGAATCAATTTTCCCCATAAGAAATAATGTAAATACAATTAATCCGTTCCTGACACCCAGAAGTATTAAAACAAAAAAAAATTTAACATGAAATATACATGTAGTACATAAACAATACAATGGGAAATGATGAATGAAACATTAACAGCATAACACTTACCTTTATTGGAGATTCTTCTTAGTGTATGGGAGACTGGAGGAGGAGGAGAGAGTGGATTGTTTATAGTTTGGAAGGGGAATCCCCTTCCAGCAACACCTCAGGTACCATTTGTTTTTCTGGGGTTACTTCTCTTCTCTGTTTCTTAATGCCACTAGGACCACCTTGAGAGTCACTGGAGACCTGTCTCACAAAATAACTGTGGAGAGAGCTCTGTTTCTGGCGTCTCTTTAACACTTCCCTAAAATGGCCCAAGACTTACACTGTACATGTTGCCAACCTGGCTTGCAACAACCTTGTTAGGGTGATGTTTCTCCATAAAGCTTTCCATCTTACCCCACATAGTTAAAATCTCTTTAATTTCTGAAGAAAGCACCTTCTTCCATCTCTCTTCCTCCTCTGCAGCAAGATTCTGAGCTGCGATGTGTTGCTCTTCCTGCTGAAGCTCTTGCAGCTCCTCAGTGGTGAGCTCTTCATTGTGGTCTTCCACCAATTCTTCCACATCCTCCAAACTCACATCCAACCCCATGGAACTCCCCAGTGCCACAATTGATTTTACAACAGACACAGGCTCATTAGGGTCAGTCCCAGATCCTTCAAAATCCCTCTTGTCGACACAATCTGGCCACAATTTTCTCCAGGCAGAGTTCAAAGTCCTGGTAGTCACTCCCTCCCAAGCCATACCTATAAGGGTTATGCAGTGGAGGATGCTGAAGTGTTCTCTCCAAAATTCCCTTAGGGTCAAGTGAGTGTCTGTGGTCACAGTCAAGCACCTGTGAAACATTGCTTTTGTGTAGAGTTTTTTAAAGTTTGCAATAACCTGCTGGTCCATGGGTTGGAGGAGAGGAGTGGTATTCGGGGGCAAGAACTTTACTGTGATGAACCCAAACTCCTCGAAAATTAGGTCATCCAAGTTTGGAGGATGAGCAGGTGCATTGTCCATTACTAGCAGGCACTTGAGATCCAATTTCTTTTCCAGGAGATACTCCTTCACACTAGGGCCAAACACTTCATTGAACCACTCGACGAAAATTTTCCTCGTGACCCATGCCTTACTATTAGATTTCCAAAACACACACAATTTACTCTTCATAACATTGTTTTTCCTGAACACTCTGGGATTTTCAGAATGGTACACTAGTAATGGCTTCACTTTGAAATCCCCACTAGCATTAGCACAGAACATTAGCGTCAGCCTGTCTTTCATAGGCTTGTGTCCTGGCATTGCCTTTTCCACTTATGTAATGAAGGTCCTCTTTGGCATTTTCTTCCAAAAGAGGCCTGTTTCGACACAATTGAACACTTGTTCAGGTTTCAGTCCTTCAGCCTCTATGTACTCCTGGAATTCATTCACATATTTTTCAGCCGCCTTGTGGTCCGAACTGGCAGCCTCACCATGCCTTACCACACTGTGTATGCCAGTACGGTTCTTAAATCTCTCAAACCAGCCTTTGCTGGCCTTAAATTCACTCACTTCACCACTATTTGCAGGCAATTTCTTTACCAAATCTTCATGCAACTGCCTAGCCTTTTCACAAATAATCGAAGTCATAAGAGTATCTCTTGCTAATTGTTTCTCATTTGTCCACACCAATAATAACTTCTCAACCTCTTCCAGTACTGGTGATCTCATTTTTGTCAGCATAGTTACTCCCTTTGCAACAACAGCATCCTTTATTTCCTTTTTCTTGGCCACTACGGCACATATTGTTCAATGATGGTTTTCTTAAATTCAGTCATATTTCTCACCTTCTTTACCACAGGCTTGGCACTAGGAGCTTTCTTTGGAGCCATGGTAGCTTATTTAGTACTCGCAAGCACTAAAATAAATGGAATATTATGAAATATTTTGCTGGAGCACGTGAGGGGACCTTCGCTCACTGGTAAACAATGCCAGACTGGCTGCCGCCCTGGCTCACGCCGTGGGTACGCGTCCCGGACGAACTACGACTCGCGAGTCAACCTATGAAAAGCGAGTCCATGTTCATACGAAAATACCCCAATGATTGGTTAATTTTACGATTGCCGGGAACTACGAAAAGAGGGGGACCACTATATATATATATATATATATATATATATATATATATTTTTTTTTTATTATCACACCGGCCGATTCCCACCAAGGCAGGGTGGCCCGAAAAAGAAAAACTTTCACCATCATTCACTCCATCACTGTCTTGCCAGAAGGGTGCTTTACACTACAGTTTTTAAACTGCAACATTAACACCCCTCCTTCAGAGTGCAGGCACTGTACTTCCCATCTCCAGAACTCAAGTCCGGCCTGCCGGTTTCCCTGAATCCCTTCATAAATGTTACTTTGCTCACACTCCAACAGCACGTCAAGTATTAAAAACCATTTGTCTCCATTCACTCCTATCAAACACGCTCACGCATGCCTGCTGGAAGTCCAAGCCCCTCGCACACAAAACCTCCTTTACCCCCTCCCTCCAACCCTTCCTAGGCCGACCCCTACCCCGCCTTCCTTCCACTACAGACTGATACACTCTTGAAGTCATTCTGTTTCGCTCCATTCTCTCTACATGTCCGAACCACCTCAACAACCCTTCGTCAGCCCTCTGGATAACAGTTTTGGTAATCCCGCACCTCCTCCTAACTTCCAAACTACGAATTCTCTGCATTATATTCACACCACACATTGCCCTCAGACATGACATCTCCACTGCCTCCAGCCTTCTCCTCGCTGCAACATTCATCACCCACGCTTCACACCCATATAAGAGCGTTGGTAAAACTATACTCTCATACATTCCCCTCTTTGCCTCTAAGGACAAAGTTCTTTGTCTCCACAGACTCCTAAGTGCACCACTCACTCTTTTTCCCTCATCAATTCTATGATTCACCTCATCTTTCATAGACCCATCCGCTGACACGTCCACTCCCAAATATCTGAATACGTTCACCTCCTCCATACTCTCTCCCTCCAATCTGATATTCAATCTTTCATCACCTAATCTTTTTGTTATCCTCATAACCTTACTCTTTCCTGTATTCACCTTTAATTTTCTTCTTTTGCACACCCTACCAAATTCATCCACCAATCTCTGCAGCTTCTCTTCAGAATCTCCCAAAAGCACAGTGTCATCAGCAAAGAGCAGCTGTGACAACTCCCACTTTGTGTGTGATTCTTTATCTTTTAACTCCACGCCTCTTGCCAAGACCCTCGCATTTACTTCTCTTACAACCCCATCTATAAATATATTAAACAACCATGGTGACATCACACATCCTTGTCTAAGGCCTTTTTTTACTGGGAAAAAATTTCCCTCTTTCCTACATACTCTAACTTGAGCCTCACTATCCTCGTAAAAACTCTTCACTGCTTTCAGTAACCTACCTCCTACACCATACACTTGCAACATCTGCCACATTGCCTCCCTATCCACCCTGTCATACGCCTTTTCCAAATCCACAAATGCCACAAAGACCTCTTTAGCCTTATCTAAATACTGTTCACTTATATGTTTCACTGTAAACACCTGGTCCACACACCCCCTACCTTTCCTAAAGCCTCCTTGTTCATCTGCTATCCTATTCTCCGTCTTACTCTTAATTCTTTCAATTATAACTCTACCATACACTTTACCAGGTACACTCAACAGACTTATCCCCCTATAATTTTTGCACTCTCTTTTATCCCCTTTGCCTTTATACAAAGGAACTATGCATGCTCTCTGCCAATCACTAGGTACCTTACCCTCTTCCATACATTTATTAAATAATTGCACCAACCACTCCAAAACTATATCCCCACCTGCTTTTAACATTTCTATCTTTATCCCATCAATCCCGGCTGCCTTATATTATATATATATAT